>NC_068982.1:82349819-82351773 GCF_001194135.2 Octopus bimaculoides | reverse complement strand
TATATATAACATACAGAAAATTGCACTACTGGGTACTGCACACATCTTACGCAAAACACTTTCAATACAGTAACCATAAGAGCATCACAGCAAACCACAGCACATACCCAAGGCACACAGAGCTGCGCTCGGTAGTGAAGTGAAAGCACGTTATAAAAATAAAACTACTGAATAATAATAATAATAATAATAATGATAATAATAATAATAATAATAATAATAATAATAATAATAATAATAATAATAATAATAATAATAATTTTTCAACAAAGGCAGCTTGGAGGCGGGGATTAAGTCGATTACATCGACCCAGTGCGTAACTGGCACTTAACTAATCGACCCCAAAAGGATGAAAGGCAATATGGTTATGATGCATGTTCCTGGTTTATTTCTATCAGATAGATAGTAATGATGGGTATACTGAGCTTCGTATATTTCACCCCAGTGTCACTTTGATGACATGCATTGCTCTTTCATTCAATAATAATAATAGTAGTAGTAGTAAGTAGTAGTAGTAGTAGTTGTAGTAGTAGTAGTAGTAGTAGTAGTAGTAGTAGTAGTAGTAGTAGTAGTAGTAATAAATGCCCTGATTCAGTACCAGACAGTGGCTCTCATGGCTTCTCATCTTAACTGATTGGAAGTGTTATCATGTACATTAGTTTTTCTTTGTATAAAAGATGGGCTACAGCAAATATTCTGCTCAATACCACAGATTTGCTTGTCAGTTGTTTGGCCTTAACCAATTGAGCATGTCCCTTGGTGGCTGACAATATGTGAATCTCTGATCACGAGCAGAGGCAGTGGGAGAGCGTTATAGCCACATCTTGAGAGGAATTCTTTGGGGTTTGGATAATTCACTTTTGGAAACCTGAGCGTTACATTCAACATCCTTAAACAACCCTTATTCAGGGACCTTTTGAGTGGGATGGGCTACTGGACCTGTAGAAAATTCTAATTGGGTTCCACCTGTAAGGTCATGCGCTGTTTATCTTAATATGAAATCACCATGTCGCGCAAATATGGTTGTGATGCATACACTTATCAGGCGAGTAGTCATGATGGGTATACTGGGCTTCGTATATTTTACTACAACGTCACTTTGATGGCATGCGCTACTCTCTCACTCAATAATGATAATGATACATAATGAAAAGAAATACAAGTAACTGCAAAATATGTGGTGCTGGAGAAGAAACAATAAATCATATTGTCTCTGACTGCCCAGTCCTGACTAAGAAGAAATGGGACCTATATACACTAGAGCTATGGCAACACTATGAAATGACAACAGAAAAAAGATGGTATAGGCACACACCAGAAAAAGTCACAGAAAATGAGAAAGCAACCCTACTCTGGGATATGCCAATACACACAGATAGAGAAATCAAGGTTAAAAAACCGAATATAGTTGTCAGAGACCATCAAGAAAAAATGCTTTCTAATTGATCTATCAATACCAACAGATGACAACGTTTCTCTAAAAGAAACGGAGGAACTTTCAAACTACTAAGATCTGGAAATAGAGGTAACTCGAATGTGAATCCTAAAAACAGAAACAATTCTTATAATAGTAGGTGCATTATGTATGATAAAAAAAAGACACCAAGACACCAGGACTTACAAGTGTATATAACATACAGAAAGTAGCACTGCTAAGCACCGCACACATTCTTACGTGAAGCACTTTCAATACAGTGAAAATAAGAACACCACAACAAACCATAGTGCATACTCAAGGCGCACAGAGCTACGATCGGTAGTGGACTGAAAGTACGTGATAAAAGAAAGACTACTGAATAATAATAATAATAATAATAATAATAATAATAATAATAATAATAATAATAATAATAATAATAATAATAATAATAATAATAACAAATACATAACAAAAACACCAAGACTTACAAATATATATAACATACAGAAAATTGCACTACTGGGTACTGCACAC
>NC_068982.1:82346801-82349759 GCF_001194135.2 Octopus bimaculoides | reverse complement strand
GAAAGACTACTGAATAATAATAATAATAATAATAATAATAATAATAATAATAATAATAATAATAATAATAATAATAATAATAATAATAATAACAACAAATACATAACAAAAACACCAAGACTTACAAATATATATAACATACAGAAAATTGCACTACTGGGTACTGCACACATCCTACGCAAAACACTTTCAATACAGTAACCATAAGAGCATCACAGCAAACCACAGCACATACCCAAGGCGCACAGACCTGCGCTCGGTTGTGAAGTGAAAGCACGTTATAAAAAATAAAACTACTGAACAATAATAATAATAATAATAAATGGACGGGCTAGCGATACCGTCTGGGGAGGTTATGAAGCAAATAGAAGAGACGGACGATAAGTACTTGGGGATATTGGAAATGGATAAATTGATAGAGAAAGAAATGACAGAAAAATTTAAGGTGGAGTACTTGCGCAGACTGATCCTTAAGTCGAAATGAAACGGACGGAATAAGATTGAAGCTATCAATACCTGGCGGTTTTACTCGTTAGATATGGAGCAGGGGTAATCGCATGGACAGCAGACGAACTAAACAGCTTAGACAGAGAGACAAGGAAGTTGCTGATATGGGATACTCCACCATAAAAGTCACAAAGACAGACTGCTTGTACCGAGAAAATGAGTGGGGAGAGGACTGATTGGATGCGAACACAACATTAGAGCAGAAGAAAACAACATAGCATGAGATGTAAAAAGATGCCACAGAACCGCTATTATTGGAAGGAAGAAGGTCAGGCTTGTGTAGGATGAAAGATTGCAAAGATAAAGCACTGTACTTGTGAATGAATGAAACTGAAAATAGGTGGATAAACAAAAGAATATATGGACAATTCCATAGGGATGTTGAAGACAGACAGAGAAAAAATATGGCTATGGATGACTAAAAGTGATTTAAAACCGGAAACGGAGGCTCTAATCTCTGCTGCCCAAGAGCAAACATTAAAAACCAAGTACATCAAATACAGAATAGACAACACATCAGAAAGTGATGAGTGCAGAATTTGTGGACAAAATAGTGAAACCGTATGGCATCTTACCAGTCAATGTACTCCACTAGCTTCAAAAGAATATTAGAGACGCCATGACAATATAGTAAAGATTGTCCATTGGACACTTTGCAGCAAGTATGGACTTGACCGAGCAAAAAAGTAGTACGGACATAAACACGAAGGCATCATCGAAAATGATAATGCAAAGATCCTATGGGATTTTATGATTCTGTGCGACCATGAGATAGAGAATAGGAAACCAGACATAGTGTTCAGTTAGAATGAAAGCAAACGATGCTGGACCATAGATATAACATGCCCAGCTGACAACAAGGTATGCGATGTGAAAGAAAGAAAGGCCGATAGATATAACAAAAGGGGGTAGTAGTACCAATAATTGTCGGAGCCTTGGGAACAGCGAGTAAATATCTTGAGAAGTACATGGAACAAATATGGACTGCAATAAGGGTGGAGCACTTGCAGAAAGCAGCACTGCTAGGAACCGCTCAGACAGATACTCCGGATGGTGCTCGAAAAATAAGGGGTGTTACCTTAGTTCACTGGTAGTGAACAGCTGACACCGCAGTACATCTCCAGCGTTAGAAGCTGGGCAAAGACAATAAAATAATAATGACAACAACAACAACAACAACAACAACAACAACAACAACAACAACAATAATAATAATAATAATAATAATAATAATAATAATAATAATAATAATAATAATAATAATAATGCCCGGATACAATACCATGCCCGGATTCAGTACCAGGCATGGCTTCTGATCTTAATTGATTGGAAGTGTTATCATGTACATTGTTTTGTCTTGGTATAAAAGATGGGCTACAGCAAATATTCTGCATGGTGGCAGAAGACTAATTAGTATAGACCATTGTATAAGGAGTGAAAGGAGAACACTTGCTGAGTATTTGATAAATAGTGATGAAGACCTGCTGCAATATGCCGCGAAAGATATGGGTGTAGATGCAGATGAAATGATGGACAAGGAAGAGTTTAACCAAAGAGCTGAGGAGAAGAGAAAGAAGACCTTGAAATGAGAATGCATGAACAGTTTGAAAGGAATACACAAGACGCTAGGGATAATATAGCATCGCAGGCATGGCTTGAGCGTGGTGATTTGAAGCGTACCATCGATAGCCTGATCATTGCTGCACAAGACCAGGCTCTCGCTACTAATTCAGTGCAGTATAGCATCTATAAAACTTCTGACACCGAGAAATGCAGACTTTGTGGAAAGAGTGTGGAAAATGTGACCCACTTGATAAGTGGATGTGAGAGTCTTGCACAAAAAGAATACAAACGCCGCCACGATAAAGTGTGTGTGTATCTTCATTGGCTTGTATGCCATAAATACCAATGTGAAGTAACAGAGAACTGGTATGAGCATTTATCAAATAAAGTTATGCAGAAAGATGGAACAGTAACGATACTCTGGGACTATAATTTTCAGACAGATCATGTAATCGAACACTGTCGGCTGGATATTGTCATATTGAATAAGAGAGACAAATACTGTCAGATCATTGATGTAGCCATACCAAATGACATGAATGTTGTGAGTAAAGAGGTTGGAAAAAATCACCAAGTACTCCGAATTGAAAGTGGAAATGGCAAGACTGTATGGAATGCGAGAGAGTAATGTAAAAGTGATACCAGTGGTGATCGGAGCGTTGGGCTGAATCCCATTGAAACTTCAAGACTTTGTAAGGCAACTGGAAATCCCATGCAAGATTGATGTCTTGCAAAAAGCAGCCTAATCGGGCACAGCGCACATCTTAAGGAAAGTATTATCTGTCTGAGGTCCTTGACAGATGACTAAAGACTGGTGCATTTTTGCCTACATTGTGTCACGAAGGAATAATAATAATAATAATATTAATAATAATAATAATAATAATA
>NC_068982.1:82346093-82346701 GCF_001194135.2 Octopus bimaculoides | reverse complement strand
TGTTACCGAGACACATCCAGCGACCTAGGACGATTGAAGGATAAGAGATGTTACAGTATGGCTGAATGCTTGAGGGTAAGTGGCAGGGTAAGTGGCGAAATTTGTTCATATAATACAAAACATACATTTAAATTGATAAGGTTTTTCTAATGATGTGGGCAGTACTTGTCAGCACAATCTTTTTGATTTCTCTCAGACATGGTTCTCTTGGGATATTATCTAGATGTTTCTTATATTCCTTTCTTACCATACCAAGGGCACCCACAATAATAGGAACAGTTCTCGCTTTAGGAGGTCACATCTTCTGTATTTCAATTTCTAGGTTCTTATATTTACTTAATTTGTCAAATTGCTTTACAGATATATTTTTCCCATTGGAACACTTATATCTATTAGTCTACATGTATTTTCTCCTCTGTCTTTAATGACTATGCCTGGTCGATAAGCATGGATAAGCATCGATAAGCATGCTGTCAGGCTGACTGGAAAAACTCAGAGGATAGTGGCACTTTTACCTTCAACGACTGGCTCAGGATTATGATCATACCAATAAGCAGGAGTGTTGATTTTGTATTGTTTATATATTTCCCAATGTAAATACTGTCTTA
>NC_068982.1:82344647-82345690 GCF_001194135.2 Octopus bimaculoides | reverse complement strand
CCTGGTAGTTTTTGGTAAGCAAGCTTTGGTCTTGTGCCGCTAATATGAAACCTTCAGTGTCTGCTTTCAGTCCTGAGTATCTCAGCCACTGATGGGTTGTTGCTTGGTCTACATCAGCGTTTCGGCTTCGAAGTATATATTATCCATGCAGAGGCTTCTGCCCGTTCTTTTTTTTAGTCTGTTTGATCCGTTTTGCTTTTTTCGTGGCAGTGGTTTTAGGTTCTTCATTTAATTTATGGTTAATACCGAGTTCCCTTGTGAATTTGCAATTTTCTTGACAATACAGGGTATCCACAAAGTCTGGGTACATGGGGATTAACACATACTCTAAGAAATCATTATTTCTTATATTTAATTGTTTATGTCATTATTTTATTTACTCCATGTACCCAAACTTTGTGGACACCCTGTAGAATGTAATTTTTGGCTGTTTTTGTGCTTGCATACAAGCCGCAGCATTCAGTCCTCTGTACTAGAGAATTACTTATTCATTGCTATTGTGGAGGTTTTATAGTACAGTTCTAACTGCATCATTCCTCTTCCTACGTAGGTACAGACGATCAACATCTGCTTTTAGGCGGTGCATGCGCATAGATGTTAGTAGTTTTCTTGTCTTCCTGTCCAGGCGTTGGAGTTCTGCAGGATGCCAGTTAATGATGTTAAAACTGTATTGGACTACTGGAAGTGCCAGGGTGGTAATGGCTTCGATCCGATTTTTGGAGTTGAGTTCAGTTTTTAGTATGAGTCGTATTCTTCTGTAATACTCCTTTCGTATTTTTCCTTCATAGTAGCATGTTGTATACCGTCTCCTTCGTTTATCCCCAGGTATTCACAGCTTGTTGTTGTTGTTGTTGTTGTTGTTGTTGTTCTTCTTCTTCTTCTCCTCCTCCTCGTCCTTCCTCCTCCTCCTTCTCCTGCTCATGTTCCTCCTGCCCCTCCTCTCCGTCCTCTTCTTCGTCCTCCTCTTCGTCCTCCTTCTTCTTCTTCTTCTTCTTCTTCTTCTCCTCCTCCTCCTCGTCCTTCCTCCTCCTCCTTCTCCTGCT
>NC_068982.1:82338987-82344278 GCF_001194135.2 Octopus bimaculoides | reverse complement strand
TTATTATTATTATTATTATTATTATTATTAAACGGTGACACTTTTTTCTGTCGCAGTTGAAATGGAGAAGCAACGTGACATTATATAAAAATAAAAAAAGAATGATCGTAAACACATCGGAAAATGATCCGTGAACGAAATTTGATCTAATTCCAAAACCAAAAACGTTAGAAAATGTACCACACATTCATGCATTCAATTGTCATTCGCACAGCTCGCAAGATATCAATATATTCATATGCAAAATCACGCGATAGCTTTATGAATTCAACATTCTTATACGTAAAATTAACAAATATCAAGGAAGGTGGTTATTTAATGTGGAGTAAAAACTTATTTTTTCATTGCATGGTTGCAGGTATAGAGGTACGAAATAAAGTATTTACCCAGTTGGTGATTGGAAATTTCTCAATAAATATAGATGACACTATGTGCATGATCTCTTCAATTCCACTCTTTTATTCAAAAGAACAACATAATGTAATATCGTATTATACAGACAAGAAAGTAATATTTCGAACGTAGTTTAATTGTGAAAACAGCAGAAAGTTTGAGTATTTTGCTCTTACATGACGGAAAAAATTGTCAGCAGATAGCCAATGGACTCGAAACCGTACCTGTGTTGTTTTCACGGCTATACTACGTTCGAGATGTTACTTTCTTGTCTGTATTATACGATACACATTCAGCGCTTTCAAAAGCAAAAAAAGTTTGTTTACATTTGTTATTGTATAATGTAATGTTATGTTTCTTGAAAGATAACCAGAAAACATGATTTTAGAGGCCGTAGTAAATGTGAAACACCAGTTAGTAAGAATGTTCAATGAATATGAAAAACATCAAGTCTTCTCTGGTTTAGGGAAAATTATAAATCGTGATATTAACAGATAATAAGTTCAAAAAGCGAAGAACTGGACCAAACACCACATGGCCTCATAGAGTCCTGCCAATCCACAACTCTGAACTGCTACATTTTTTAAAATTGATCCTGAAACAATAAACGACAAAGTTAACCTCAGCGGCATTTGAACTCAAAGCGCAACGAGTCAGAACAAATATCACGTGACATTCTATACTATGCTCAATGCAATGTGTTCTATTTTTAAGACGGAAGGAGATTTAGCTCTAGTGCCTAACAGATGAAGGACTCACTTAAAGGTTCCCTTTGTTGGTTCATTTAATGATAACATGCATTGATTGCGATGATATGTATTGATTGAGATACAGAGATCATTACATGACTCTTAACTATCAGAAATATCAGCTTGATCTACAGTGAAAGACTTCTCAATAGACTCATTAGATTTCTTTCCTTTTATATTATCGTCCCAAATGCACATTGACTTTATCAAGGTCAACAAAATGTCACACCCAAAAGATACCCAGCCAAATAGAATACCGCCCAAACATTGGACATTGTTTTCCCTTCGTGGCAATCAGAATGTTGACAAAATTACAGAGAAAAGAACTAGGACTCACAAACACTTCATTGAAATTAGATCCAGGGCTTCAGGTTTTGCAAAACAGGAATGGTACTACTGAAGCCAATGCGTCTACGTTTACGTACCAAGTCTTGCTTTCTAAGTTTTTATTCTTAGGTAAACACGCACGCACACCACTACACACCTACAGAGACATGCACATACACACACGCAGGTGTCTGTTGTTATTCCTTATTTAAAAAAGAAATCCCTTCAGAGTCACGATTAAATCAGCCGCCGGTAAATGCTTCCTCTTTGCGTTGCCCAGTCACGTAGCTTACGTCATTACACTCTACACACCAACTCAAACATCCAAACACAAATTCTACAATGGGCAGGAACTCTATTCACAACCAAATAGATGTGGTTTTTTTCTTTAATTTTTTTCAAATCGCTTTTTTTCTTACTCACTCAGTTCCATATTTCTTTTATCACTATTTTTTATTATTTATTACCGTATATATTTATTTGGTTATTTATTTATGTATAGTTCTAGTTATTTATGACCTCAAAACAGTTCTGGAGCGTGTTATTGTCTACGTGTCAAATCTATCATGAAATACTTTTTATTACATATATTGTTATATACATACAGAAAATAGAAATACTGTACAAGCACATAGGCACGCGTGTAAATAAGATATGTAGGCATGTGTGTGTGTGTGTCTGTGCTCATGCGCGTGTGCGCATTCGCGTCTGTGTATGTGTGTGTGAGTATATATATATATACATATACACACACACATAATGATGCATGTATTTACGCATATATATATATATATATATATATATATATATATATATATATATATATATATATATATATATATATATATATATATATATATATATATACATACATACATACATATATACTATAACACAAATGTACATATATATGTGTATATATATGTAGTCTCTGTGTGTATATGTGTCTGTGTGTGTATGTGTCTGTATGTGTATGTGTCTGTGTGTGTATGTGTCTCTGTGTGTGTCTGTGTGTGTATGAATCTAGTTTCATTTGGAAAGTAAGGCACTTGGTTTCCTTCAGCTACCTTTTTATATATCTTACATTCTACGTGTTTATTAAACCAAGTGGAAAACTAGTTTTTTAATAAATCTAAACAGTTTAATTAAACAAAAAATATTGTAATTAAATAATATTAAACTATTAAATAATTAAATAATGTTTTAATTAATTTAAACAATACCTTAATGAAACTAAATGATATTTCGATTACTCTAAACAATATTTTAATTAAAATAAATATTTTCATTAAACTAAATATTAATTTGATTAAATTAAACAATATTTTAAGTAAACTAAATAATATTTTAATTAATCAAAATTTTATTTTAATTAAACTAAATAATATTTTAATTAACTAAATAATATTTTTATAAATCTTAACTTTATTTCAATTAAACTAACAATATTTTAATTAAAATACATATTTTCATTAAACTAAAAAATATTTTAATTAAGCTAAATAATATTTTACTTAAACTAAACAATACTGTATTTAAGATATATATTTCAATTAAACAATATCATAATTAAACAACAATTCAGTTTAGCGTATATACCTCATTGATAGACAAGATACTGCAGTTTTCATCCTAGCTAAAAGTCTCTTATAGACGTGTTAAAACCACAATGTATATCGTAGGGACACGAAAATATTATTCCGGCAACAGCTAACGAGAGTGTCAGACAAACCAAACAATATTTTGATTTGGACATAAAATTTAGTCGAACATTACACTTTCTTGTGTAACTTATCTTAATTTTGATTTCGATTATAATTTCAAGATTTCTCTATGTATTATTTTCTTAATGAAAACACGAAGCCTCACATTATATGTACTATTTACAATGTCTGGTTTAGTTGGACACAGTTACATGTATTGACAAGGAGGGAATATAAATAAAATCAAAATTAAATATTATTCTGAGGCTTTCTTTTTCATTCTGGATTGAATTTACAATCTCTACATCCTCACCTAGCGGTAAGCTATATATTTACTTGGAACGCATTGCGATGTGCATATATGTTTTTATATATGCGTGTTGGTGTGTTATGCTTATTTCTCATATATATGTGTGTGTGTGTGTGTATGTATCTATGTATGTATACATATGTGTGCATGTATATACATACATATATATATATATGTGTGTGAGTATGTGTGTGTATGTATTCACATATATGTGTGTGTATGCATGTAGGTATGTGAGTGTATGTATGCAAGTAAACGCGTGCCTGCCTGTATATTTATCTGCTTTTCTGATCTCACAGTTGTTTACATAGTCTGGCATATGAAATGATGAGCAATTCGTCAATATATGCACGCATACATACATGCTAGCGTACCTGCATAGATACATATATACATCTATGCACACATGCACTCAAATATATGTAAGTAGATACATGTATATAAAGACAAATAGATTGGTAGATAAAAAGATATGTATGTATCTATGTATAAATTTACACATACACACACACACATATTCATGTACATAGAATATATATATATATATATATATATATATATATATATATGCTTCCATAAATACACATATATCTATATATATGTGTGTATGTGTGTACAAGATTTTATGTATGTATATATGTATACACGCATACAGTCATGCATATACACAAGTATAGCATTTGTATTGTGTTCCCTGCTAAGAATTTTTCATACAATTCGCCATGTCTTATATTTTGCTTCACTTTGTAATGAAGTCACACAAATTCACTGACAAACGTTGCGACTTCTAGTTCAAACACAATACTACTACGACATCGACAACAACAACACACTACTATTACTACTACTACTACTACTACTACTACTACTACTACTACTACTACTACTACTACTACTACTGCTACTACTGCTGCTGCTGCTGCTGTTACTACTACTACTACTACTACTACTACTACTACTACTACTACTACTACTACTACTACTACTACTACTAATAATAATAATAATAATAATAATAATAATAATAATTATCCTCACGACTATCATTATCACAATCATCATCATCATCATCATCATCATCAAAATCGTCATCATCATCATGATCATCGTCGTGGTCGTGGTCGTCGTGGTGGTCGTGGTCGTCGTTATCATCGTCATCATCGCTGTTGCCACTATCATCTCCGAAGGGTTTTCGTGTTCACTTACATGATTATAAATGTGGAAGAAAACAACCAACAAAATATTACATCCCTCCACCAAAAAAAAAAAAAGCACCAAATGAACAAAGCGTCGTTTTTGTCACTATATCACTCGTTATTATTATTATTATTATTGTTGTTGTTGTTATAATTTTATTAATTGTATTTCGTTTCTAAATTCTTTTTATTGTTTTGTTATTTTCGTGCTTTCTCCATAATAATCGTTTCTTTCGTTAATATTTTTTTATATATAAGAAATCTGCATTCTACATTCTACTAGATGTGCTGGAATATACGGCGACACGTTTGATCACATCGTATGAAATATAAATGGATTCATACAAATAGACGTACTTGAATATATACATGCATACATACATACATACTCATATACATACATACATACATACACACGCACGCACGCACATGGTGACACACGCGCACACACACATACATATTTATAGGTATCTACATATATATATTTCTACACGCACATACATCTTCGTATATATGTACATATAGACACATAAACAAGTCTATAAATATACGTCTCTCTACCTCTCTCTCTCTCTATGTATATATATATATATATATATATATATATATATAT
>NC_068982.1:82335954-82338967 GCF_001194135.2 Octopus bimaculoides | reverse complement strand
ATATATTTATTTGCACATATATATACGCATATATATATATACATATATATACATATATTTATGCATATATATATATATATATATATATATATATATTCATATGTATAAATATATATTTATACGCACAGATAGGGTATATGAGTTTACTTATATTTGTTTGTGTGTTTAGATATATACATATACACGCGTCTATTGATATTTGCATATGTATTCGTTTGTATGTATGCCATGGTATGTGCGTGCGTGTAACATTTACATGCAAAGAAATATGGGACAGAAAAAACTTTACAGATAGAAGCGAAAAAAATGATTAAAAGAACATAAATAATAGAGAAGAAAAAATGAATAAAGAATAAAGCAAAGAAAGATAGATAGATAGATAGATAGATAGATAGATAGATAGATAGATAGATAGATAGTTAGAGAGAGAGAGAGAGAGAGAGAGAGAGAGAGAGAGAGAGAGAGAGAGAGAGAGAGAGAGAAAGAAATCCTAAATCAGTTTGGAGTTTCCGGTTGTGAATGAAATAAGTAGAAGAGCAATGTTGAAAAACTGTGCCGTAATGCAACCTTGTTAATTGACAATGGTAAAATAAGTTTGGTAACTGTGAGAACCCACAGGAACTCACCGGAAGTATATTACAGAAATCATTTTCCTCTGTAAGTGATTTCCTCTGCAGGTGGGATCTTTGATGGATATGCGTGTGTGTGTGTGTGTGTGTGTGTGTGTGCGCGCGTGTGTGTGCGCGCGCGTGTGCGTGCGCATGCGCGTATGCATGCATGCGCGTGTGAATGTTCATATACAAATATGTATGCATATATACACATACATATGGATTGGCGTGTGTTTACCAACAAAGGAAACTTTATGTATTCAATACATAAAATAGAGTTTGTATTTCTTTTTTCGAAGCTGAGGTTTCTTGAATTGTTATTCTGAGTTTCAAGTTACTGATTATTCGAATGATTGAAGCAGGGAAACAGCGTGACTTTATATAAGCTGATATATTCGTAAATACATTAAAAAAAAATGGGTTAATCGTCGATACTTCATTGGACATTTAAAAAAATGTTACAAAACGCATCAACTAATTATCTGCTAAATTATCATATGCAGAAAATGTAATCCTTTTATGTGATCAGTATTGTGTCTGTTATCTTTTGCTTCAGTCATTAGACTGCGGCTATTCTGAAGCACCGCTTTGAAGGGCTTTAGTCGAGCTAATCGACCCCATGATTAAATTATTTAAGCCAAGCACTTATTCTATCGGTCGCTTTCGTGGTACTGCCAAGTCACGGAGACGTAAACACATCAACACAGTTTATCAAGTGTGACGCGGACAAATACAGACACAAACACGTACACACACACATAAACACACATACATACACACACATACATACACACACATACATACACACGCACGTACACACACTTGTGTGTGTGTGTGTGTGTTTGCGTGTATATATACGACGGGCTTCTTTCAATTTCCGTCTATCAAATCGATTCACAAGCCATTAGTGGACTCGAAGCTATAGTACAAGGTACCACGCAGTGGGACTGAACCTGGAACCGTGTAGTTGGGAATCAAGCTTCGTACAACACAGCCACGCCTGATCCTAAATATAAAACACGCGTAAGAAGGTGTTTACTGCTCATAAAATTTTGCCTTTTTTAATTATTTAGTCATCTTTTAGTGTATGCCAACTGCATTATATGGAGAAAAAAACTATATTAAGAAATCAGTTGCAGAAAAATTCTTCAATAAATACCAATAGATGTATGTACAAGAAGTCGCCAGTTTAGACCTTTTGTATAAAAGGTTATAAATTCATTGACATAGATCCCTTCTCCTAGTGGGATCCACATTAGATAGATCCATAATGTTAGTATTTCTAATCATATCTATCTATACACACACATACATGCATATGCATATTTATATATATATATATACTCACACACACACACACACACACACACACACACACACACACACACACACACACACACACACACACACACACACACACACACTGTATTATAGTAACAATCACACATGAATTTATGCAGTGAAATTTTAGATAATATATAGGAGATATTTAATTACTTATGGCCTACAATGTACTATTCTACCGGTAGTCAGTGCTATGACATTGTCTATGTGAATTAAACGAAGAAAAATGAGTTAAGTGTACACCAAAGGAAATATGAATTATTTACCTCCATTGCTTCACTGAATACTCGATCTTTCTATGTCTATTCATTTCTTCAGCGGCTGTTGAACTAAAGGCAGCTACTATCTTAGCCAACAATACAGTATAGTTGTTAGCATCAAGAGTCACTTGTATAGAACTCTAACAAGGATAGACAAAGGAACGAATATAATCAATTCGAATGCTTAAATACTTGGCAAGAGCTATAGTATTGAGAGATTCATATGAATGATGACAGAAGAATTACAGTTCATCTAAACAAAAGTTGATACAACTAAGAGTGTACAATTGGTTGTCAGTGCTATGACATATGTCTGAATTTTACAAACAGCATGAATGGACCTCAAATACATTACAGAAAAATGTGGAATATTTGCAACATTTTGCCTTCTCTTTCCGTCTACGAAGCTATCAGTCCCCTGGTGTGTTTATCTTCTCAGTGCTCGTAGGCAACCAAAACTGTCACGTGATCTTGCCATCTAACGGTTAGTGACTGTGACATAACATGAAAGTTTTGTACTAATTTTGTTGTTTATTTATTTATTTATTCTTCAGCATATCATCAAAACAGAACATTGATAGAGTAGAAGCTTGGCTGTATCTAGTTCAATGGAGGATTGAACCAACTGTATCACACAGACACGCGCGTATGCGCATGCGTATATATCTATATTTATATACAAGTATATACATATACATACACACATATATCATATACACATACATATGCATTTGTAAATATCAGTTAAAACTGAGAGAATCACAATTTTAGGGAGAAGTACATAGTGATATGGTATGG
>NC_068982.1:82328229-82328977 GCF_001194135.2 Octopus bimaculoides | reverse complement strand
TTACATACAGACACATCTATATGTACACCCCCCATTCTCACTTAACACTAGGAACTTAGCCAAATCTTTCTTTAAAATACTAGATTCTAACTTCTCACGACAACACAAATACCATTCTATATTCAACAGATCCACTTTAAAATTGTCGTATTCTACCACTCCTAACTTCGAATCTATTATAGCAACTTCTAATAAACATAAACTTTCGCTCTATTACCAAAACTTACGCAACCATAACTATGCTAGCGCTAACACCCGGCTCATACATACACTCAACACGGACATTAATATACGTTCTTCTAACAATAACGCTCGTACACTCGAACAAGACCACAGTGGATCCCAACCCACTAATATTCTAGATAATAACAATACCAATAATAACAATGATAGGACAAATATCTATAACATATCCCCCAATAACATATCCTCCAATAGTAATACCTCATCCATCAATGGACACAACCCTCAAGTCTCCTATACTTGTAACTGTCGCTCCGGGACTATTTGCCCGCTTCAAACGCATTGCGTAAGATACAACGTAATATATAAATGCTCCGTGAGAAATCTATTACATAACTCTACTGCTACATACATTGGTGCAACTAAAAACTTCAAACATCGCTACGCAGCCCATTTGCACTCTTTTAGATATGACAAACACAGTAAATCTACAACATTAGCCAATCACATTCATCACCTCAAAAGCACAAATACCCAGTATACTTTAAAATGGTCCATCTTAGAT
>NC_068982.1:82323492-82325241 GCF_001194135.2 Octopus bimaculoides | reverse complement strand
TATATATATATATATGCATGTATATGTATATATTATATATTATATATTCACATAACACACATAGGCATCTGTTCATATCGAGGAACCAGCACACACGCGCACGCTCGCGCACACTCGCACGTGCATAGGTTACTCCACGTACACAGAACACCAGGTGGCGCATCAGTTTGGGAACAATATCATTTGAAACCATCTGAAGCGATCAGAATCGATATTTAGCGATAAAGGTTCTGACGGGGTCGGTGGCATTGAGAATGATACTCGTATTCTTGTTATTGTTGTTGTTGATGGTGGTGGTGGTGGAGATGGTGTGTTGGTTATCATGTTTGTTGACCTAGTGGTAGCGGTATGAGTAGTTGTTTTGATGGTAGCTAAGCTATTGTTGTTGTTGATGGTGTTAGTGGTGGTGGTTGTAGTAATAGAATGGGGATTGTCATGGTAGAGGAGTGATGTATTATATGCTAATACTGCTGCAAAAAGTTGAGATACTGATTATATTTATGATAGTTTTAATGGTGGTAGTGGTAATGATGGTGGTGGTGGTGATGGTGGAGGTGATGATGATGGTGATGGGAATGGTGGCGTTGATGATGATGTTATTGGTGGTCATGGTGGTGGTGGCTGTGGTGATGTTAGTGGCATTATTGTTGTTGTTGGAGGTGGTGATGTTGCTGGTCGCGGTGATGATGGTGGTGGTGATGTTGCTGTTAATGTTTTTGTTTTTTGGTCAGAATTTTGGTCAAACTCGTTCCACTTGCCTCCATCTTTTGCATCTGACATAATACATTTGAGACATTGTTATAGCACCTGCGAAGGTGAGAGTTCAATATTATAAGGTCGAGGTTCGATTCTTGGAACGGGTGGTCCGTTGCGTTCATGAGCAAGGACTTCATTTCACGTTGCTCCAGTGTACTCCATTTCAAAATGAGCACCATCCAACGACTGACGCAACCCTCCAGCTTCTTCTTCTTCTTCTTCTTCTTCTTCTTCTTCTTCTTCTTCTTCTTCTTCTTCTTCTTCTTCTTCTTCTTCTTCTTCTTCTTCTTCTTCTTCTTCTTCTTCTTCTCTCTCTCTCTCTCTACCTCTTTCTCTCCCTCCAGCTGTCACTTTATATTCTGTTGACTCAAGAATAGTCCCCCCCCCCCAACAAAGTACTTCTAGCTGCTCATGACTACACAGGCTCCTACAACAATTAGCAAAACTATGGTACAAACTACCAAGTTTCATTCCCTTTCATTTCATGTTTTAATTAGACGTCGTATGGTGAGGTATTTTCGGGTATCGAGTGAGTTGCAGTAACGATGGTGGGTGAGATACAATGTTGTTTTGAGTGATGTTGTATAGTGGTGATGTGGTTAGGTATGATAGTGTCTGGTGATGAAGAAGCAACAGTGGGGTGTAGTATCTGAGGTACTGCAGTGACGGTGTGGCCTGGTTTATACTGTTATGAAGGCTGTTGCGTCGTGTGAGGAGAAGTAGTCTTGGGGGAAATTGGCATTAGATGGTATGGGGTGGTATTTGGTTGTGCATGTGGTCTCAGCAAAGGCAACTGTGTAGTGAGGTGTAGGAACCTTATTGATGTAGTCGTGAATGTATACATATAGCTGTCCACGTGTGTATGGTCATGTAAATACACACACACATGCGTACATGTATACATATGCATACATACATATCTACATATATATACATACATACACACACACACACATATATATATATATACATATTTGTAGGTGTATATATGTG
>NC_068982.1:82323014-82323482 GCF_001194135.2 Octopus bimaculoides | reverse complement strand
TTGTGTGCCTCTGTGTGTGTATACCTCTCTCTGTGTATGCCTCTGTGTGCGTGTGTGTGTGTATGAAAAGAGTTGGTGGGTTGTGTTGGTTAATGTGTGGAGTGGGTAATGTGGTTTGGTATGGTGAATGGCTTGAGTGAGGTGGAGAATACAATGTGCAGTTGTGCGTACAGTGTGCAATGGCGCGAAGCAGAACTTGTTTCTATACATATATATGTAGTTATACATTCATACGTACACACACGCGCACACGGCACACAGACACATAAATGTGGGTGTATGTGTGTATGTATCTGTATATACAAGGCGATCTCTCGAATAGTTACAAACAATTATACATACATGTATATATGAGTGTGTATGTGTGTGTGTGTGCGTGCGTATGTATATATATGTATGTATATATATATGTATATATATATATATATATATATACATACATACATACATACATACATACATACATAC
>NC_068982.1:82319873-82320637 GCF_001194135.2 Octopus bimaculoides | reverse complement strand
TATATATATATATATATATATATATATATATATATATATGCGTGTGTATGTGTGCGCGTGCATAAGTGAGTAGCGTATATATAGTTACGTCTATTTATGAGTGTCTGTTTATGCCAAGACCTATTCGTATGTATGCGTATGCAAATGTATATGTGCGCTTGAATTTGAATTTGTCTTTGTGAGCATGTGTACGTGTGTGTATGTTTTTTTCTACCCTTCTGTATATATATATCGATGTTTAGCCTCAAAAATAATAAATGAGTGATAATAATGGTGCCATGATGCAGTGTGAGCCTATACGTTCCCATGGTGTTATGAGTGCATGTCTCCTGTCTAGAATGTATGCAAATTTATGAAACACACACACACACACACACATACACACACGCCTCGGTACATTTCAATGAATAGATTAACAGCTTGTGGTTATTAATACTATCATGACAGTGTTAAGATTGCAGACTCCCGACTAACGAAAGTCCACAAATGTTCTCAATACATATATGAATTTATTGGAATTGTGAATGGCTTCCTGTTATGTACAGCAAATATGACTGAAAATACACAAGCATTCCAAGGGAGGTAACAAGTTCGATTAACTAAGTTGTTTGACAAATGAAGTTGAAGCATTTAGTAGCAACTGGAGAAGGTTGCAGGCGTGTTTCAGTTTTATTATAGGTCTTAGGTCTTCAGTAAAGTATATTCATGTAATTGACAGTATTTAGAAGTGATCAGTATACATACATACTTATATATATATATAT
>NC_068982.1:82317447-82319275 GCF_001194135.2 Octopus bimaculoides | reverse complement strand
ATATATATATATATATATACGTAAGTGTCAAACGATGAAAATTAGTGCTCAACACCGCATTTGTGGATAGAATTTCTTTATTTGTGAATGAAGGCTACCATTGGTTTAATGTTACGAAAAATAACAAAATATCTTAATATCTTAACAATTGTTGAAGCTGGTCACATAGAGGAACGGTGTTCGTGATAAACACAAAGTCTCGTTGAATTCCTAAGAGATTCCCGTAGAGAAAATAATAAATCAAGGGGCGCTACTCTTGGCTGACATATTTTGAATGGTTATCTCCCTTGGATTTTGACTTTTTGAACATCACATGCGGTTTATGTGATGTTCGTATGCTTGTGTGCTGAGGTAGTTCGTCACAGGGGCATATTTCTTCTGTGTGTGGAGGTCGTGTGTTATGTATATTCAAATTTCACGTTCAGGAAAGGGGCTATCCTGGAGGGATTAGCGGCGCAGGTGGTGTTTCCTCTTTGAAATGTTTAATTGTGAAATATTGCATGTGTATGCAGAGAGAGAAGAGTTCATCGCTAATATTTAGGATGTTATCTGTTCTCTGTACGATATTTAGTTTTTTAGTGATACAGAGTTCACATCTGGTACCCCTTCCTCTGTATTTTCTGGCTTTAGCAATGATGTTCCTTTTTTTCTGAGGTTACTTATTCTACCTTTCAATTTTCATATCATATTGGATAGGGATGTTGCGTGCTTTAAAAAATTTTTGTCTTTGAATGGCACCAGGTGTTGTGTTTACCTTTCCTTGAACGAGTTGCCCATCATTCTGATATACGTCTTTGCTACTCCGTTGAGATCCGTGATCTTGGCCTTGTATACAAGTTCTTTTTCTAGATAGTTGTTGTTTAGAGGGCAGCGGTTTGGAGATCTGAAATCGCATTGTCTTGTACTGTATATGCTGATCACATATACATATACATTTTTTAATGATAAATTATAAATCTTTTATAGATTTCAGAGCCACCACTCTTAATTACGGCGTCTTGTATACAAACACTTCAATATAAACAATACGATCAAAGATTTTTTTAAAATAGCTAATTCATGTACATCAATATTTCAAGATTTATTGCTCTTTCATCAGTATCACATCAAACCCACGAACACATTGCTTAAATACTCACTATGTTTAGCGGTGTAACTCTATTGGAGAGACCAGTTTACATATTAAGCACATATTAAGCTGGTACGTAAATATTAATTTCTAGCAAGGGCACAGTATTTCGTGTTACGACCATAATATACTACCAAGTATATTGAAGGTTTACAGGTTAATGTTGTGTATGATTTTTTGTGTTAGCAGTGAGATATTCTCATTTTAAGTCATCTATCAAATAGTGTCACATCGTTAAACTTAATGAGTATTTCCGCATTGCATTCGGCAATAGTTAATCGTGGATGGTTGATTGTCGATTGTGGTACTGATGAAAGAGCAATAATTCTTGAAATATACATATTTACCATCACTTTATTTTCCTATCTTCGATCGCATTGTTTATATTGGAATATTCGTATTCGTATGCGAAACGTCCTAATTTAGTCTTGGCTTTGAATTTTATAAAAATCTACAGTTTATCACTTAAAAATGAGAACATCACACTATTAACACAAGAAGATACACTGTTGAGTTGTAAACCTTAAATATACTTGGTTGTATATTACGGGTGCCAAACGAAATACTGTGTCCTTTCTAGTTTGTCTGTCTGTCTGTTTGTATGTATGTATATTATGTATGTGTTTGAGTGTGTATACATATGCATATACACACACACACACACACACACACACACACACACACACACACACACACACA
>NC_068982.1:82315016-82316757 GCF_001194135.2 Octopus bimaculoides | reverse complement strand
TATATATATATATACATAAATATATGTGAATAGACATGTTGTCTATGTGTGTGTGTGTGTGTGTGTGTGTGTGTGTGTGTGTGTGTGTGTTGTACAGTCGGCCAAGCAAGATGGTCAAATCAATATGTAATACTAATGGGGCGAGAATTCTAGATATTGTAAATGGACACACACACACATACACAACATGCACACTCACGAACACACATACATACATACATACATACACACACACATACATATATGTACGTATGTATGTTTATGAGTGTAAATGTAATTTATATGTTTTTCTGAACAACCTTAGGAAATGTTGCTGATTCCCAGGTCAACTTTTCTCAAAGCTACACATAATTAGGAGGAGTTCTAACTTGTAGCCTTCCCATCTTTGTTATGTTTAAGAACACACAGAGCATTTAGGTTCACGTCATCTATTGTGTTCTTCTTTAAGACAGAAGTGTTGATTTGAGGGTGATTGGACCGTTAAGTAGAATATATCGAGCGACCATTTTAGAGCTTCACCTTGTGTTGTGAGGATGGTGTCGTTGTTGATGTGACCAGATGTTTGAACGGTGGGAGGGTTGTGGAGGTTTAGCCGCAGCGATATAAAGGTCGGAACATACCTCGGCACGAAACTGCACCCCTTGCAACGTCTGGTAGACTTTCATGTTCAGTATGTTTTATTTTATTCTCAGTAATTGTGGTCGGTATGCAAACTGTTATGTCAACTTCGTAATCTTTGGGTTCCTTTATTTTACGAATATTGGTGGGCCAGCCAATATCCACAGTTCTGATCGAGAAAATAAGCACTGTAATCATCTCGTAACCATCCCGAATTTTTCTCCCATGTGTCTTTCTGTTTTGAAGTAGAGGGCAGTTTGGAGAATTAGTTATTTCTAGTAAATCTATCGATCGTGTGTTCCTTCATTGGTTGTTCATTGTTTCTTTCTGCTGACCAAATAAGATGGACGAGAGTTCTATTAATATGTTTCCGCATTGTTTTCCTCTTCTCAGCCTGTCATACAACTGTAAACATGAATATCTTTGATTTGCGGATTGTTTTACTTAATATGATGGCTGATATCTCTAGAGAGTAAGGTTGATTAGATTAGCGAAACTTTTGGAGGGTCTTATTGTTTGGAACAAAAATTCAGGTTCCAGATAAATGGTTCGGATTACTTCTATAAGAATTAAGCTGTGCAGCCATTTTGAGAGAATTGTGCAAAGGTAATTGGGATATCATTTGCATATGAAACTGGTGGCATGTTAGGGTTAAAGAGCATGATTAAGAGAATGGATCCTTGCAGTGCAGCGTTCAGGAAATGGTCTCTTGTATGAACGTCGTGGACTATTGTGCGTGATACATGTGGTAGCGTGGTGTTGTGATCTGGTGCACATGGCGGGGTGGAAGATATTTTTATTGTGTGGTGTGTCACGTGTGGTTTGGTATCAGATAGGATCATGTGATGTGGGTGTGGGGAGTGATTATGGAGTGGGGGCAATAGTATTGTGGTGATGTAGCGGGGTGGTGGGGTGGCGATGTGGCGGCGATCACGTGTGGCATTCTTCATTGAGGGCAATATGCCCTGATGTCGTACAGAAAATGTGTGTACGTGCGTGAATGAATATGATAGATTACACGCGTGTATATGTATGCATGTATGAATGTGTATATACATGTACATACACACACAGACATATTATATATATAGAGACACATACGCATATATGTATATTGATATAT
>NC_068982.1:82313706-82314672 GCF_001194135.2 Octopus bimaculoides | reverse complement strand
ATATATATATATATATATATATATACAGACTCAGACATATGCAGACACACAGAGAGACATATACAGACACACATATGCATGAGTGTATGCATGTATATGTGTGATTGGCTGGAAGGTTCTGAGAAAGGATGAGCTGAGGGGGATAGTAAGTATTGTATGTAGCTTTGAGTATATGTTTGTATGCATGTATGAATAATATATGTATACATTCACACATGCATACACACACGCACACACACACACACATACATATTCAAATGCGTTGTGTATTTCTGTATACTTGTATATAGATGTGTCATATATATGAATGGAATGCGTGTGTCTGTATCTGTAAATAGTTGCTAAAACAAAACTACTGGGTGGTATTAATGCAGGGTACGTGTATGCTGTAAGCAATGGAGTGCAGTGGTGTGTACCATTTATACCGATAAGTATGTTAAGGCGTGCGAATATGTGTTTCGATACATGTATATATCTTTATATATGTGCTATTATTGTGTGTGTGTGCGCGTGTGTGCGCGTGCGCGCGCGCGCGCGTGTGTGTGTGTGAGAGAAAGAGAGAGAGAGAGAGAGAGAGTGCGCATGCGCTCGTGTTTGCAAGAGCCAGCGGCTAACGGGTGATGTTTAACAGGAACTTCTCACTGATATCGTATATATATCTGCAAAAGTTTGTACGTATTCATGGATGGCCGAGTTGGTTTGTGTATGTGCTTCTATGAGTGCTTGTGTCTGTTTATGAATGTGTACACATATATGTGCAATGTATTCATGTATTATGTGTACTATTGAAAGTGTATGTGTGTGTGTATGTGTATGAGAAAGTGCGTTTGTGTGTGTGTGTGCGTGTGTGTGTGTGTGTGTGCGTGCGTGTGTGTGTATGTGTGTGTGTATGTGTGTGTGTGTGTGTGAGTGCGTTTGTGTGTGTAGGGGGCATTTGTGTGTGTAGTATATTTGGTAAGATGGCGA
>NC_068982.1:82312607-82313078 GCF_001194135.2 Octopus bimaculoides | reverse complement strand
GTGTGTGTGTGTGTGTGTGTGTGGGTGTGGGTGTGTGTCTGTGTGTGCGTGCGTGCGTGCGTGCCTGTGTGCTCGCGTGGATGCACAGTAGATTGAGGGCACTTTTAAAACGTGTCGATCGATAAGCGACCTCTATCGACAGCTGCTAGCGACGCCGAACGCATTAATTGTATGTGTGTGTATAAATGTATGGATGGCCTTTCTATTCCACCTACCGCCTCACATGCACATATATCGTGTATATGTGTATCTCTGTATGGTACTGTGTTTGATTATTACGTGAATGTTTCTGTAGTTATGTGTGTGTGTCCATGTGTGTGAAAGTGTGAGTGTCTCTAGAAGTGTTTGCTTGATTACGTTGGCGTATTTGTCATTTCATATTTGTAGATATATGTGTAGATGTATTGCGTATGATACTGTTTGGCATGTGTGCAAGTATGTATATATATATATATATATATATATATATAT
>NC_068982.1:82305990-82309688 GCF_001194135.2 Octopus bimaculoides | reverse complement strand
TATGGCTTGCATTACAGACATGAATTGTTTAAGTTTCATGTCGATGTCCGGTGAGGAGAGACATTTAGGCCAGTTTTGTTTGAGGATCTCTTTCTCAATTTGCTTCCAGTTTGCCTTATTGAAGTTCAAATTGGAAAGATTCTGAGAGTTTCTTGTAGGCTGCATGTCCATGGCTTCCTTTGGTCCGTACATGGTCAGCTCTACCATGTTGTGATCCGAGAGTAGCGTCGGTGTCACTTTCACATTATGGATGAGATCCATATTATTTGTGAAGCAGAGATCCAGTATGTTACCTGCCCTATACATATATATATATACATATATGTATATATGTACATGTATATATATATATATATACATACACATATATATATGTACATGTATATATATATACATACACATATATATATGTTTGTGTGTGTGTGTTTATATATGTGTGTGTGTATGTATATATATATATATGTATGCATACCGACGCACAATAATACAGTATAAAATAAATCTACAGATTTTTAGCTGCCATTGTGAAAACATCTTGTCCTTTATGACAGTGTCTTTGTGAACAGAATAAGAGGGAATACCCAATAAAAGACGTGCAGAAAAAATATATATGCATGTATGTATATGTTCGTGTTTGCATACCTATGTGTGTCTGTGTGTGCATGCGTGTGCCTGTACATATGTGTGTGTGTGTGTGTGTGTGTGTGTGTGTGTGTGTGTAAGTAGTGTTTATTATACGTGAGCTGATACTGAGCACTCTAAAAGTCGAGAACATAAGCAACTCCATAAAATTTAAGTGAAACTAAGTATAACTGGTATTATAAAATTAATTTGGAATAATTTATAGAATATTTTTAGTTTACAATAATTTTTATAAATTTCAGATATAAAGGGAACTTAAAAACTTTGAAAGCTCGAAACTTTGCTTTCTACATAAAGATGTAGAATATATTTTATGAAGTTTTGATACAAAACAACTTCAATTTGATACAAAAAGTTATTGCAATAACTTAACTTAGTCTCATAGTAGTTCTTATACAAGCAAAATCTATTACATTTATCAAAAATACAAACTTTGGTATTTCATTCTTAGTATTTCACAAATGTTGCCTTAAGAGCATTATTATCTTACATTCCCTAAGAGCTTTCTTATGATAATTCTAATATGGATCAAAAAGCAAAACGTTTCTACGTTCGTATGGGAGAAAAAGATTCAACCACGGTTAACGATGTTGTCGCATTGTATAGTGTAAATATAAATTCCTCTCTTTTGAAGGAAAATATATAGAGGAATAATTTGTTGTTTTTGTTATTGGACCGTAACATCAAGCCCAAGACTATCAAGAAATTCTGTAAGAACCCTAATAATTTCTTCAAAAATTGCAGTCAAAATTCATTTAATAGTGTGAATGTAGATCATTCTCTATATACATCCTACAAAATAACAAATAAGGGTGCAATATATTCATAAATCATCTAACCACCTTAAAAGTATTAATAATTTTATTAAAGACCTTTCCTTAAGGCTATGTACTCTATCTTGTAATCAACAGAATTTAATGAGACATCCCACATTTACAACGAAACACTCAATGGAATCAGCCACACTGAATAAGTAAATTACAACGTGAATACACATTAACACCTATGCGGAGTGGTATAATCCTCCCTACAAATCCTGATAGCCAAACATTTCATTAAACATATCCTACAGAAATATTTGTTTTTTAATCATAAATATCATAAATTAGTTAACCAAAGTATATTAGAAACTTTATTTTGATTACATACAATGTTGTGGTAACTGCACCTAATTCTAATCTCTCTAAACAACAACAAACAAAATGTAATATGCCCAGAATTCCAAAACGGCCTTGTAATCGGTCAACCCTCATCAAGACAAGATTGGCAATGCGATTCATATGGTAGTGTTAGCAAAAATAAACGGTTTAATGGAGGGAAGTAGCAAAACGAGATGAAGTGTGGAAGAAAAGAAGGGAAAACATAAGAAGAAAGGAAGAAGGATAGAATAGAAGAAAAAAGACGAAGAAGAGAAAAGATAAAGTTAAGATAGGCCTGGCGAAATAAACGTCACAGTTGATCAAGTTAAAGTTATACAGATAATAAATCAGTTGGGAATGTCAATTGATCAGATAAGGAGTCACACTTTTTGTACATTTCATCTGTAAATTGTGACCATTATGATTATTACGTAACTCTGGGTTGCCTGAAACAGCTGTCGAATTAAGAAATTAAATATTTTCTTCACATTTTATTCTATATTTTTGTGCTCCATGTAAAGATAGTTATATCAACCTGTGCTTATCTCCTCTACTACATTCCCTCTCTCTGTTTCTCGCTTTCTCTCTTTCTCTCTCTCTCTCTCTCTCTCTCTCTCTCTCTCTCTGTATATAAATTCTTTTACTCGTTCGAGCCATGCGGTTGCGGTCACGCTGTACATGTATCTATACATATATACATGCACGCACACATACACAGACACACACACATACACACATATATATATATATATATATATACACAAAGCTGTGTATGTGTGTGTTTATCGTTATACATCGTAGATATTACATGAATACTTTAGTTCTATAATTTCTTTTAATCAAATCTCTTTGGAATTGATGATTTTCTTATCTTCATAATTCCATCATAACATCATCATTTGGCTAGTTTTCATAACTGATATCCTATAATTCTCGTTCCTCTTGACTCTCACATACCTGTTATTTTACGTGTGGAGGTACGTTCCATAGTGGTTAGAAGTGTTGCACTTATGACCGTAAGATTGTAGTTTCGATTCCTGAACCGAGCGAGGCGTTGTACTCTTGATCAAAACTTTACATTTCACGTTGCTCCCGTCCACGCAGCTGGCAATAATGAGTACGGCACAAAGTCCCAGAGACCGACTTTATGATCATATGGATCGGGAGGTATCTTTGAATTCTTTTGAATTTTATACGTACTTTACGGCTTGTGTTTCGTTTGTACCTCGACATCTATATCAAAGCTATTGTCTTTTATTTTTCTTGAATATTTATCTTCTTTATATAACACAATGTGTTTTCACCAAGAACTAATATTTTCCACCCAAACTTTATAGTTAAAAGACCCTGTTTTTTATACTTGTTTGTTTTGAGATTCAGTAGTTTTATGAACTAACATACATATGCTCATACATTCTTTCTTTGGAGTGAATCTAGAAGTAACATAAAGCTATAAATGATAGTGTATAAATAATAGATTGGAAAATCTTTTCAGATAAAAAAAGTCGAAGACTGCATGTCATGTCTACAGGAGTTGTGGGCTCAAGTCTCATCAACAGCTTTCGACCAAAAGGGATTTAACCTATATGCAAGCTATTATTTATAGCTTTATGTGTGCTTCGAGATCCACTATTCCAAAAAGAATTATATATTACATTCTCTCGAAAGCAGTTGTGGCTCGTGTATAGAAACTGCGGAACTGCAGCACCACCTATTTCCACTCAATATTATCGATAACATTCAATAAAATGAGTTCTTTTTTTCTTCAATTGTTTCTTTATACTTGTACACTATATAACCCTTAAGCTTAATGCCATGTATAGAACTGTGCGCTTCACAATCCCAGAGACGCGGTGTTTGGCTGTTGTGCGCATGCTCATATGTCCGAGATAGGAAGTTTCACACAAGGGAGAGAGA
>NC_068982.1:82304443-82305324 GCF_001194135.2 Octopus bimaculoides | reverse complement strand
GTGTGTGTGTGTGTGCGTGCGTGCGTGTGTGTTGTGTGGCTTGTGTGTGTATTTATAGATATAAGTATATATGTGCGTGTGTATGCATATATACACATATATACACACACACACACATACACACGCACATATACATATATAAACACAAAGACAATGCACAAACAGGCGTGGTTGTGTTGTAAGAAGCTTGCTTCCCTGACAGGAGAGCATCACTTCCGGTAAGGTCGAGTGTGGACGTATTCTGTTTGTTACCCGGTAAGATTTCCTTGCTGTCATTATTGCCTTGCTGTTGCTGTACTTGTTGAATTTGCGGTTGAATTATCTGTTGGAAAGTGCTGGAAAATTCGTTGGACTTTGTACTTCCCGGTTTATCGGGGAGTAATTATTGAAGTGTTACATTTTTTGGCCACTGAGGCATCTCTTATAGCTGTGAAAATTTTTGTACAAACTGTTAATAGTCGTTTTAGACTATTCTTTGTGTTCCTCCCCCCAGCGGGGGCGGGATTTGAACCTTCTGTGTCCTTGCGTAGAGGAGAACAATTCGTTTAAAATTTAATAATAATAATAATATTGTATAGGTCTCCCATTTGTAAAGGGAAAATGCCTGTTGAAATTGTTAACGGAAAACAGCAACACATTGAGAGGCAGAAAGGGGAAAATAACATGACAAAAAAGTTTGCAGCGGTTGCCGAAGTGACAACCGAAAACATTGAAATAAATATGGAAAAAATAGAACAACTTTTTAGAAGGATGAAACAGGAGGGTGGTGATGTAAGAATATCACCCTCCGCCGCTATAATTGATAGCGAAACGAGGTCAGTAACATTCAAAACATACTGTCCTAAGGACAAGAAGTTTAAACACTTCGAGAAGGACACCAT
>NC_068982.1:82300053-82300972 GCF_001194135.2 Octopus bimaculoides | reverse complement strand
AACGCCTCCAATGGCGAATTTATATGAAATAAAGAAGCTTGCTTTCTGACCACGTGGTTTCGAGTAGTCTCACTGCGTGGCCCCTTGGGAAGATGCTTCTACTGCAGCCTCGGGTGGATTTGGTAGATAGAAACTGAAAAAAGTCCGTCGTATATGTGTGTGTGTGTGTGTGTGTGTGTCTTTGTGTCTGTCCCGTAAGTAGCGGTTCGGCAAAAAGAACCGATAGAATAAATACTGGGCTTAAAACATAAGTCCTGGCATCAGTGCCCCAGCATAGCTAGAATCAAATGACTGAAACAAGTAAAAGATAAAACATACATGCAAGTTTTTTGTAGTGTACAGAATAGTATAATAATAAAATAGAGAATTAATAATTGTGGTATCGCTTCCATATTGATATACAGATATAAACGATGCTTATAATTTTTTTAAGGAAATGAGATGGCATACTGCTTAAATCCTTTTATTTTTGTTGTTGAATGCTGGCGAGCAGGTTTATGACTTTAATTAAAAAGGAAGTGATCATATGGCTGGGTAAGATGCTGATCGTCACTGACAAGTGATGCGGCAAATGAACGCAGATCTAGAACTGTATGTTAAAGAATTTGGTATTGAAGAATTTGGAGTTCAGTGAAGCATTTTCATGCGTGACTGCGCGTATCTCTGTATATTCGTAGATATATGAACGGGCAAGTGCGTACGTGCAACCGTGTGAAAGTTGACCAGTTATATCTAAATATCCACACACACGCACAGAGATATACTTATAGGCATACACACATGTTTATGATTATATATATATATATATATATATATGTGTGTGTATATATATATATGTAGATATATATACATACATATATACATACATATATACAAAAATACATTCATACATACATACATACATACATACATACATATA
>NC_068982.1:82298686-82299415 GCF_001194135.2 Octopus bimaculoides | reverse complement strand
ATAAAGGAACAGTAAGAAGAACAGATAGTAAAAGGAAATAGATCAGAGAAAGAAATGAAAATTAAATCCTTTTATTTCAAATTTTGGTAAAAGAAGAAAGGAAAAATTAGAGACAATTCCTAAAACCAAAAATATTATTTTTAAGCAGTTATTTAGCATCATTTCTAAACAATTGAATTTTATCTTAATGTTTGCAGAGCGATTTCCCATAAAACTGAATGGGCTATTTGTTGTTTATGTATGCTCATTCGATCACGTAGGGGGTTTCCGGTATGGTCGAAGTTATTTTACTTACAACTGGGGGATGTTGTGCCATATTTAAGATTTTCTGTATTGCAAATCTTGTCCGTGTTTATCTTGAAAGGTACAACAGAAACAGAAAGAAAGAGTAAGAGAAAGTTATGGTGAAAGAGTATAGCAGGGTTCACCACCACCCCCTGCCGGAGCCTTGTGGAGTTTTAGGTGTTTTCGCTCAATAAACACTCACAACACTCGTCTGGGAGTCGAAACCGCGATCCTAAGACTGCGAGTTCGCTGCCCTAACCACTGGGTCTTGCACCTCAACATATATATATATATACGTGTATACACGTATATATATATGTATGTATGTATGCATGTATGTATGTATGTATGTATCAGTGAGTGTATGTATAAGCTATACTATACCTATATATATATATATACTATACGTACCTGTGTGTGTGTGTATATATGTATATATATATA
>NC_068982.1:82294347-82297620 GCF_001194135.2 Octopus bimaculoides | reverse complement strand
TATACACACGCATATAATAATAATGATAATAATAATAATAATAATAATAATGATGCTAGCAAATCACTAGCAGCATACATTGTAATATACATACATACATACATACATACATACATACATACATACATACATACATATAAATATATATGTGCATAGGTATGTATATACACGCAGTGTCTTTGTCTAATATAGTATAAAGCCTATGTACTGGAATATCATAATTAAAAGCAAGGACGAGGCAACAGTTGATGCAATTTTTGTATTACAGGGAAATTAAATGTTGTAACTTTAAAAACAAGCATTTTGAACATTCGCGATGAAACTTTCTCGTTTTGCTTACACAAACAACTGTTTAAACTGGATGTGGGAGATTTTATGGCAAACATTGATAGGGATGAAAAAACTGTGATTGAGTGATGAATGTGAGCAATAGCAGCAGACATCTTCCTCTCAGTGCGAGACATGAACTCACCATTATCAACACAATCTTATAGCAGAACATCAAGTATAAGATATAATAAATGGATCTCAGATCCAGACATTGGACTCTTGGCGATTTGGGTACATCCCAGACATATTGTACTCGTAGAGACATATACACTTATTTAAACACGCAGAGAAGCGCGTTGCTCTCACACACACACACACACACACACACACACACACACACACACACACACACACACACACACACACACACACACACACACACACACACGTACACGCACACACACACACGCACATGAACTCACACACACGCACATGAACTCACACATTCATACGCATGCACCTATACACAGACAAACACACACACAGTACAGCTTTTCGTTGTTACGGGTTGATTGTACACATGACCGCCATGTTTTTTGGTTAATTTAAAGTCAAATTGTTCCTGTCGTCCGCCCTAACGGTTTGCCTGATTAATATAAGAAATCAATGGATATCCGAAAGTAAAAGAAGTGAGCTGTCGGTCATACCACTAGCCATCTTCAGAGTGTTTGGGATAAAGGATGTGTGTATTAGTAAACAGTGACAGATGGGATGAGATTTCACTGATGAAGAATTATTAGATAAAACTGATTGTAATAAATATATTAATTGAACAGCTGGTCTATATGACTGGCGGTTAGTTTCATTTGTTGACTTAGATCCACTATAAGAAGAACAATAGTGTTAGTATGTGTCGTTGTTTATTGTAATAAAACGTGTGTATGTGTGTGCGTGCGTGCGTGCGTGCGTGCGTGCGTGCGTGCGCACATGAAGGAGAAGCATATAGCGATATCTTTTCTGTTTACTCTTCTGTTTACCAAAGTAGATTAAAGAAAACCGGAATGGTATTGAGGTTTTTGTTTTGTTCGCTATAAGTTTTGCCCTCTTAGTCTGAGCTGTAAATTCTCATTCTCGTTATGTTTTCGTATCTAATTATTATCGTTTTCAGTAGAGCAACGGAAAAGTAGCCCCGTGGTCGTATCTGACAAGTCTTGCAAATATCATCTGAAATAAAAGAAGCATACTTTAAATATGTAATTTACATAATTTATATCTGAAGAAGACAGAAAGGATGGTTACAACTGGAATGTCTTTGATTATAAGCTTGATTAACTAGGGTTGATTTGGGAGCCAGTTAACTATGGTGTTGGACTTATGATCGGAAGATTGTGGTTTCAATTCCTTGACCGTGGTGTTCTTGAGTAAAACACTTCATTTTATATTGCTCCAGTCCACTCAGCTGGCAAAAAGGAAAAATCTTGCGACGGATCGGCGTCCCGTCCACGCAGGGAATATATACGCCATGGAAACTGGTACTATCAATCTATGGTTCGTAAAGGATATTTTGATAATAATAATAATAATAATAATAATAATAATAATAATAATAATAATATGTTTGTGTGCACGCGCACGTAGTATTCCTACTCCACAGAAACCGAAAAACCAATTCTGTGAATTTATAAGACACGGGAAGGGCTTTTATTCTTTGTCTAATTACAACTATCATTTCCATTTGTGAAAAGAGTTAAGTAAAATTTAGATTAAAATTTAAAATGGAATCTAGAGAGTAAAAATGAGGGAAATTAGGAGTTGAATCGATACCCCCCCCCCATTGTTTTAGATAACAGTGACATACATACTCATTCTGAATTCGTTCTAGTAGATTCGAACATAACTATGCTAAATGTTAATCGCTGTTGGATTTCGTCTTCAGAGAATGTGTATTCATAACACACTCGATTCACTGTTATAACTGGGCTCTGTTTCGACCTGGTTGTGTCTCTTCGGCCAAAGCTGTCTCCATATTTTTAAGCTGAAACAAATATTGTGGCCCTTGTTTATAGAATTCATGAGAATTCTAGAAAGAAGTTGTTCTCCGAAAACGAAGTGCAACAGTGATTAAACATATTCGCACTCGAATCTGCAGAAACATATTTAGAATGTAATTAGATACGTTGTTGTTTGGATCCTCGCTGTTCTCCGTGCGTGTGATGAATTATTATACTTTTTATGTTTTTCAATAATGGGTGTTATATGGTTAGCTAGTTTAGTAGAGCAGGTAACGTTGAGGTGGTGTTAGGGGCAGGAAGATGAAACCATGCGTCTATGAATTAGTTGTTGGAGAGGGTTTATGACTGAATCCTTAATAATTATTAAGGATTCCAATAAATATAATTATTGGAAGCTTGTTTTACAGTTGAAGATCGATCTCTCCATATTTCTGATTTTATAGGAAGGCCATGTATTTTAGTCCGATCAATCTGTAGGCCTTATAGATTGGTAAAATCGATGAGGTTAATGTTCAATTTTATGCTCTGTAGATCGATGACTGTAGGAACATCTCTGGCAATGGTGGGATAGCATATGGTTGCAATGAGGGGAAAGTTGCATTGAGGAGAAAGGATTGGTTTGAGCATTTATGGGAACCATAAGAGATTTATAGGAACCATAAGAGATAACGAGGTGAGTCAGTTAACTTCATAAGAAAGGGACGGAGTGTAACAGTATTTCCATCTTGGTCTAATAGCCAGAGATTAACAAGAAATTAGCAAGGGATTAACGAAGGATTAATGATGAAGTATTTTCTGAGACTGAACTTTCAAAGAGAAAAAGAAAACTACGAAAAATAATAATAATAAACAAATGAAATGGATTTTGCCTTCTTATTCTCTATTAAATGTATCATATACATATACATACACACATATATATACCATATACATTTTTGACATATACATACATATATATCATTTCCATATATAATACATATATACCTTATAT
>NC_068982.1:82289463-82294247 GCF_001194135.2 Octopus bimaculoides | reverse complement strand
ATATGCATATACATTTATATATGTGGAATATACATTCTTATTTTCTAATATATTTGCCATATTTATGCTTCTGCTCAGTCAACAAAGAATACTTATACAGGGCCAAAGTTAGGAAGTTATTCATCAGAGCTTTTATTCAATTGAATCGATACCAATCGATATTCTTCTGTTTTTCATTTCATGGATGTCTGCTGTGATTAAACGTTCATTTCGACAGTATTTGAACCCACTTCTGTAACATCATCTATTTCAGAATTACCAGCAATAGTTCAATGATTTCTGTATTTATTTTATCACCACCACCACCTCCTCCTCCCTATACAGAGAGAGAAGGTATAGTGAATGCCAGGGTGTTTTGTAAGACATTTTAGTCTGTCGCTCTACTGTTTCTCTCATGCGACTGATCTCAGAAGTATAAGTGGTGTCTAATGGGGTCAAATGGTTTCTAATGGTGTCTAATGGTGACTAACAGGTTACAGAGGTCTGCTTGATTTTATACGCCCAATAACATATCTGGTTTCTTTATAATAGATCTTTGGAAGGATTCGAACTGGGAATATAAAACTGAATAGTTTTACCAATTCTGGCAATAATACCAGGTATCTATTATTACCTTTTCATTTTGGAATTGTATTGTGCCGCGAGGTGTCACCTTTCATTCTGAATAGAAACATTGACAATTCTTGCACCGGCTGAAGAGTTCAGCGCAACAATAATAAACTATATCTTGATTTTTATCAACTGCTGAAGTTCCTTCTCTGTTTATAGTTCAAGTCGTCCCTGAAATGAAGAAAATATTAGTTATTTTAGTACTTAAGACGATATTTGAAGCGACAAAAAGAAAGTCCCAACCTCCATTATTTGAAATATTAACTCATGTGCTGGATGAACTATCGTTAAGTGAAGTCCCAATCATATAGTAATGTAGTGTGTGAACCAATGAATCAGTGCGAGTTTTTAAACATGAAATTTCACTGTGTGATTATAATGGATTACAATACACGCGACTAAAAACTGGTGTTTAAACATCAGAAATAATTTTACCGATCGTTTTGTACGGAATGACATCATTCTGGATTGATAAGAAGGAAAATATTCGTTGTAGTTTGTAAATCTATATTACATAACAGTAGCAGTAACGTGTAAAAGGAGTAGGTGTGATCGAGTGGTAAAGGTCATCGACAATCAACAGAGGTCAGTGTTCGTATCTGCACCGCGTGTCTAATTCTCAAATGTCTAAGTCCATCTAGCTGTAAATAGTTGTCATGTGGTAGAAACACAATATATCTCTAAGGAATGTCAGCAATGAAAAATTGACAAATTTGCAGTTCCGAGTTCAGCACTGCCTTTCGGCCTGGGAAAAGGCAGCTACCGTTTCTTAGAATCACCGTATGAAGAATTGCCTTTGGTGTCGCCCCTTCATGACAGTAATGATGAAGAAGAAGAAGAAGAAGAAGAAGAAGAAGAAGAAGAAGAAGAAGAAGAAGAAGAAGAAGAAGAAGAAGAAGAAAAAGAGGAGGAGGAAGTAGGGAGGGAAAGAGAAAAAAAGGAAGAAGAGGAAAAGGAGGAGGATATGGGGATGATGGTGGTGGTGATGATGATGGTGATATTTAATTTGTAAAAATGCTTTTAATGGATAATTGTAAAATTTACGAGTCTACCACAAAATGTAGATTTTTCAGACGGTTCTTTGAGAATTGTCTCATTTCCCCTTCGCCTTCTACCCCGACAATTCCAGTAATTATATAAATAAACAACACTTATAATTGATGAATATGTAATAATATAGATGAACTCTTATTAACAAAAGACAGTAGAAATAAATAGAGTAGCATTAGTCTAATCAAAATAAGAAGATGTAGTTTAAATTATTTAAAATTATTTATTTGTTGCTTTTTTTAGTTTAGTTGTTGGTGCACACTGGTCGAGCAACACTGGTCAAAGGTCAGCCATCCGTAGCCATCTGGTTTACTTTTAAATCAGGCAAAATACCTCAGATGACAGTATTTTCAGAGAGAGATTGTTGCTAATTCTAGTAAGATTAATTACTACTTAGCGGCTTCCTCCTTATCCCTGGGCTAAATTACTGCAGAGAATTGAATTAATATATTTTGTTAATGACTTCAGTTACCGGAACGAGGCCTTGAGCTCGTGGATGATTAATGGGTTAGATGGGGGATGATGAAGGAGCAAAACTCCCGAAGTATAGCATATACGCCCATTACCCATTTTTCATCTTCGATCTCATTGTTTACATCGGCGTCTCGGGTAAGAAACGTCGTGCCAAAATCGGTGCTGGCTATAATTTCAAGGGAAAATCTGAGTTGATAACGTTCACAAGTGACGTAAAGAGCACTGCTAACAGAGTATTACACGGTATTGACTTACAAAAACGTTTGATATACTTTGTAGTATAATTATGGTTGCATAACGAAATACTGTGTCCCTACAAGTCTCGCAATTCAGAATCCAAAGGCAACAAGAATAGTCGTCACCAGAGTGACAGGGGCTGGGTGCTAGTCAGCACTAGCATTGCTAGAAATAAGAGTCAAAACAACTCTCAGCCACGTGGGAGCACTTTTCTAATGACTGTCAAGGGAGTCAGGCGATTTGGAGTTATATCAGTGCTGATTTCAGATTTAATCAATCTTCATCAGTGACCCATTATTCCGTCACCAGGGGTTAAGCATCCTAACTCACCCTGTCAGTCTTATAGAGAACACCATAGGAAACATTGACTGATTTCGAAAATGGTGAAGTAAGAATTACAAATTATTAAGAGAATTATAAATTATTCGGAATTTAGAACCGAAAGGCAACAAGTATAATCATCATTGAAGTGACGGTTCTTTAACTCTGGCAAGTTTGGGCGCCCCGAAAAAATGTTCAGAGTAAGATCATTCCACAATGATATGATGGATTCGTTTGATGGAACGTGGTTTAGCTTCTGATACATTTCCTATAAAGAATAGAAACAAGCAGGGTTGTGTAATGGCCCCTGTTTTGTTTGCAATCTATTTCTCATTCATGCTGCAAGTGGCATTCAGAGATGTTGAATGACTGAATATTCTTAATTTAAGATAGATGCCAATATTTTTAATTCATAACGCTTCAGATCCAGAACTAAAGTCCTTATCAGAGAACCACGGAGGTCAGTTAGTCATGTGGTATGCATGAAAAATATTTGATTACTTCTTATATGGACGGCTTACTTCTGGTGCCAGGCACCAAGACTTCCCACTGTTCCGATACAATGACATTTAAAGACCTACTTGAAAATTTACAGGTACTGGTAGCACCGAATAGAGCTCGTACTACCAAGACAAATCTGACCTTCAGGCAGCAAGGAAAGGAAAAATACCCTGAAGAAGATAAGAGTCCAGCATAGAGCCAGGTCCAATCTACCTCAGATGACGGTGACTGCTAATGCAATGTCTGCAGCAGGATCTACACAGCTAGGATAGGCCTGTATTCCCACCTGATTCGACATGGCAAAATAATGAACTAAGAACACTGTGCAACTGTGTCCCGTTGACACTTCATTCGTGCAATAAATATATTCGAATCCTTTTATCACACGTATTCAACGAATCCACCGTTAGTATCAATGGTTGCTTCAATACGGGGTTGGAATCTTTGACATGTCCGAATCAGATGATTTTTATCAAATTTTAGCATTATGCTGGTTATGGCGTACTTGAAAGATTGTATGATGTTATGGGGGTGTTGATTGACCTTTCTCTCGATTACGCTCCATACGTAATAGTCCAGTGGATTGAGGTCTGATGAGTCAAGAGGCCATGTGTCTAGGAGAACATGATTATGGAGATTGGCACGCATCCACACTTGGTTGTCTTAGCCTTATGAGACGGTGCAGAGTCTTGCTGGAAGACTACGGCCTTCCGTTACGTACTCTGTCAATCCAGGGCTTCACAGCTTTCTCCAGCTGTATAGACAGTGGCAATGGCTCTTAAGCTGTGTGAAAAAGAATTAGGAGACATGACATCTACCTTGTTTCTGATAATTCCCAGAACCATTACACAAGTTGAGAACTTAGTATGCATGACCGTTCGAATCTCAGTCGGGTCACTGCATTATCATTTGTCGTTCCTCCGGTTTACCATTTGGTCCTGATCGAAGTTTCACTTCGGAGAAAAAGCAAAATATTCTAGCCTCTTTCACAAGCGCTCTGCATAGATCGAACTATTTTTGCTTGTGACATCCGACATAAACTTCACTTCACATACGACATGTACCGGATGTCCTCATGCATAACTTTTCTGATGGTGCATTCTGAAACCTAGATGTCTTTGTAATGGCTCTGGCTGACTTCATGCATTTTTTATCGATTATTTCTTGAACATTTTATACAAAGTTCTGATGGTATTAGAACCCTTTTGCGTTTACCTGATGATGTCGGATACCCGTCAACAGATTCCAGCCCTTTTCGAACTTTGACAACAAAGGATCGGGCAACTTTTAGGAAGTGAGGTATCTCTGTTCCACTTTGCTGCGTTTTTAAGGCAATCATTACAGCATGCGTTTTCATTTGTCTGACATTATTTATCTGAAAAGTAAGGGGAAAAAATATGTTAGAGCTCTTGAAAGTGGTGTCTTTTAAAAAGTAAAAGAAAAAAACAACTGACGCAGCCTGTATATGTAGATACACACACACATATACATACATACGTATACACACACAAGCATACATACATACACACATTCAATCATTTATTCATTCATATATATATATATATATATATATATATATATATATATATATA
>NC_068982.1:82287749-82288934 GCF_001194135.2 Octopus bimaculoides | reverse complement strand
TGTGTGTGTGTGTGTGTGTGTGTGTGTGTGTGTGTGTGTGTACGTGCGTGCATGCGTGCGTGTGTGTGTGTGTGTGTATTTTGTATCTGTAGTTGTGTGTAAGTGTGTGTGTGTATAATGAGTGTGAATATGTATATAATGTGTGTTTGTATGTATTTGAGTTCGTCCACGTATGTTTGAGTGTTCACAAATGTCTTATAAGTGTACGTTTTTGGTAAGTTGAAGAACCCGTTGCGATTGTGTGTGTGTGTGTGTGTGTGTGTGGTGTATTCGTATACGTTTGTGCGTGCGTGGGGTTGTAAAACGTATGTGTATGTATGTAGGTCTGTCTGCCTGTCAGTGTATATGTATGAATGTATGTATGTATGTACGTGAGTATAATATCTGTGCATGTATGTGTGTGTGTTTGTGCGTGTCTATATATATATATATATATACATGCACGTATGTTATATGTGTATATGTTGGAAAATGCGAGTGTAGTTTTGTTTATTATCAGGAATGCATATGGATTTTTTAAATGTGTATATTTTGGACGAGTATGTGTACATATGCAGGTTTCGTTTTCTCTCCTTCTCTCTCTCTCCTTCTCCCCTTCCTCTCTCCTTCTCCCCCTCTCTCTCTCTCTCTCTCAATGTATGTGTTTGGTTACTCGTGAAGGTGAGTATTCGTATGTGATACTTGTGTATGTATATGATGTGAGTGTATTTCAGTAGACTGTTTTCAGGCAAGTGTAAGAGTGTTAACATGAGTGAGATGTGTGGTGCGTGTGTAAGAGTGTATGCATGTGTGTGCGCTCGAGTGTGTGTGTATGCGATAGTGTGATTGAGAACGCCTATGTGTGTATATGTGCGTGTGAGCATGTAAATAGACGGATAGAGAGATAGATAGATAGATAGATAGATAGATAGAAAGATAAATAGATAGATAGATGTGGGTATATAAAGTTTTGCAGTGCGAATATACCCAACTGTTAACATGTGCAGTGTTAGTGTACGGCTGTTAATGATCTTAAATGTAAACAACGTGCTAGTATGCATGTAAATATGTGCGTCTGCACGTTTATACACACAGACATAGACACACACACACATATATAAACATATATACATATATACATATACATACCTCCCTTACACATACATGTATGTATGTATATATATATATATATATATATATATATAT
>NC_068982.1:82287041-82287739 GCF_001194135.2 Octopus bimaculoides | reverse complement strand
TATACAATTAGATGAGCTGAGGTAGGAATAAAGGTACTAAAAGTCATTATTGTGAGTTGTTAAAGAGTTTCAAAAGCATACCGGTTTCGTAATATTACTAATCATTGCTTTGAATGCACACCGATTACTGAACGGTGTCAGGTCTACTAATCCCTGAGTAAAAAGATTATGTGTAAGGGAGGTAAGTATTTCTGGATTTGGAGCAATTAGGGTAGATCTAGATCTGTAATGTGAATGGCGTATGGGATGTATGGGGGTTAGTAGTATTAATTGAAAGGTTAGTAGTGTTCTGTATTATGTTATGTTTTCATATTTAGTTGTGGAAGATATTATTGATGAAAGTTGCCTCTTTATTCATTCTTTGTTGTATTGATGTGTTCTGTGAACATTGATAGAAGGGAAAAATTAGGAAATTAGGATTAAGATTCCTCGCACACCTTTCTATGTGTCCACTGACCTGTATTACTAAACATTGCTTTGAATGTACACCGATTACTGAACGGTGTCAGGTCTACTAGTCCCTGAGTAAAAGATACTTTATGTCACTTGTTCTGTTTTCAATTTTTTCTCTTGGTGTTTGCGTATCTAATTCGCTTGTTTTCGTATTTCATGTTGTTTACTTTTGGTGACATCCTGTACCCACATATGCATATATATATATATATATATATATATATAAATATATATATATATATATA
>NC_068982.1:82285434-82286759 GCF_001194135.2 Octopus bimaculoides | reverse complement strand
AGCACGCTGGGCGAAATGCTTAACGGTATTTCGTTTGCCGTTGCGTTCTGAGTTCAAATTCCGCCGAGGTCGACTTTGCCTTTCATCCTTTCGGGGTCGATAAATTAAGTACCAGTCACGCACTGGGGTCGTTGTAATCGACTTACTCCCTCTGTCTGTCCTTGTTTGTCCCCTGTATGTTTAGCCCCTTTTGGGCAGTAAAGAAATAAGAAGCTTGCTTCCCAACCACATGGTTCGCAGATCAGTTTCACTAAGTGGCATCTTGGGCAAGAGTCTTCTACAATAGCCTTGGGCCGACCAAAGTTTTGTGAGTGGATTTGATAAGCGGAAAGTGAAAGAATCTCGTCTTATATATATATATATGTGTGTGTGTATATATTTGTGTGTGTCTGTGTTGCTGACAACCAGTTTTGGTGTGTTTACGTCCCGGTAACATAGCAGTTCTTCAACAGAAACCGATAGAATAAGCACTAGGCTAACAAAGAATAAGTCCTGGGGTCAATTTGTTTGACTAAATGCGGTGCTCCAGCATGGCTGCAGTCGAATGATAGAAACAATTAAAAGAATAAAAAGATAACAGAATATATAAAGTTACGCTTGTCTGCGTGTGTCTGTATGTGTGTGCTAGTAACCAATGGTTGATGGTAGGTTTGGTTCCTTAAGTTCTCTCCCTTTCTCTTTTTTCCATCAATTCCCGTGTGTGTGTGTGTATGTGTGTGAGCGTGTGTGTATGCATGTGTGTATACGTGTGTGTATGCGTGTGTTTGGCAGCGGAAATAGAGGTGGTGTCAATGGGGTTAGGGATGAAAAGATAAGTGCAGAGGTGGGTGGATAAGTAGTGGTGGGAGAGATAGAAGTGGTAAGAGGGTGAGTGTAGGGGGCATTTATCGATCTATCGATTTTTCTAAAGACATTATCATCTCTATCAAGTTGTTATAATAGCTGGCACGTACACTCTCTCTCTCCCTCCCTCCAACTACTTCGTCGCATTGTCTATCGGTTTCATACACTGACGTACACTTGCACACATACATACGCATATATACAGAATCAAACGCTTACACTCACATACGCACATGCACATGGGTATAGAAACATACATAAGTAAATACACCAACACACTCATACACACATATAAGTGGGAAAAGATAAATGTGAGAAATATCTATCTATCTATCTATCTATCTATCTAGCTATCTATGTACGTATCTATCCATCTATCGTCTGATTATTTCTCTCTCTGTATACACACACACATATATATAGATACATATATATATATGTATGTATGCATATAAACATAGATGCATACATATATATATATA
>NC_068982.1:82283718-82284686 GCF_001194135.2 Octopus bimaculoides | reverse complement strand
TATATACACGCACACACACACACACACGCCCGAAAGAGCTACTAAGAGTTTCATGCTATTGTGATACTTTATAAAGTATGCCATGTATCTTAAAGCAATCGTTCAGGCTTTGCTTATGCGTTATATATATTTTAAAAACAAGGACACTGAACAGTAAAAAAATTAGCAAAGGAAAACAAAAATACGTGGAAAAAATATGAAGACGGTTGGTGCCAAAAATGGAACGAGAAAAAAGAAATGAAATCAAGAACAATAGTCTTCATCCTTGCTGACTACAGAAAGCTCATTAAATGCAACTGGTTTAGAGAAAAATATGTCCAAGTCTACGAGACATCAATTCAATCCCGATCGGACGGTACCTTCCAGTTCGATAAAAGAATGCTGAATGCTGGAGTTCGATAAAAGAATTTTAGAATTGCAGAATCGAAGAAGAATATGAGATATTTCTGCTAGGCATAAATTACGTTTCTTAGATCCATTAACATATGTCTTGGATTTCTTCACTATTCTCAACTTAGTTGTATGTGGCATGGAGTTGCTCTTCAAATTCCAAAAGTGGTTAGCCAACTTAGTTGCATTACTTTTAACAAGCTTTCTGTAATCAAGGAGAACGGGTATGTTAGTTTTCTTGATTTCGTTTCTTTTTTCTCCTATTATTTTGCACCAAGCTTCTTCACGTTTTCTCTTATTTTCTTACTGTCCTTGTTTTGAAAATACATATAACGCATAAACAGAACCTGAAAGATTGCTTGAAGATACATGGCGTATTTTATAGATATGACTATTCAAGTATCATAATAGCATGAAACTATAAGTAGCTCATTGGGTTCTGTATTTAAATTGATATTTATCTGTCACTGGATGGAGTACTTCTTTTGTAGATTCTACCTCCATTGGATCTTTAAACTGTACTGTGTGTGTATATACATACATACATACATACATATATATATATATATATATATATA
>NC_068982.1:82280676-82283168 GCF_001194135.2 Octopus bimaculoides | reverse complement strand
ACACCTTTTAGTCATTTGACTGCAACCATGCTGGGGCACCGCCGTGAAGAATTTTATAGTTGAATAAATCGACCCCAGGACATTTCTTTAAAGTCTAGTATTTATTAGATCGGTTTCTTTTGCCATTTACGGGGATGTAAACACAGTAACACCGGTTGTCAAGCGGTGGTGGGGACAAAGACACACGCATAAATATATACATATATATGCATACATACAACGGGTTTCTTTACAGTTTCCGTCAACCAAATCCACTCACAAGGTTTTGGGGCAGAAGATATTTTCTCCAATTCTGTTGAGGTCTTCCAAACTCGCTTGTATGGCCATCTCTATGCCATACTCCCAATAATTCAACCTTTTGGTTCTCGTTGCCTTGAGTATCTTGGCATCCTCTTCCATGTTAAGCTTTATGGCTGCCATCAGCCATGTTTCCTTTATCTCTGGGGGTACTTTTCCAACTCTTACCCTGGCAACACGCTTGCCACAGTACGTCGGCAAAAGTACCCATTCTTCTTTCCTTATTGCTTCCGTGGAGTGCTTAAGCGCTTCGTCCTTCGTCGCAAAACGCCTCCACTGTGCCATACCTCCTTCCACATATGATGAACGAGGTCAGCTTCTTGATTTCCTTCAAGTATTCCTCAATAGCTTCAATAGGTGCTATTTCAATCTTCCTTGTTGATATCTTCAGTGTTTTAAAAATCACTGTCCTCTTTGTTACACTGCTTTTGAGTTCCTCAGGCGGCGTTAATCTCAACGTGTTTCCCACCTTTTTTAAATAGTTTCTTACATTCTTTCATCTTTTTCGGCTCTACTTTTACTTCACGCTCCTCCAGAGCTTCAACTTCTATTCCTTGACCACTTGCTGCCGCATAGCTGTGGCCTCCTACTGGCACTTTCTCCATCTTTCCCACAATGGGGCAAAAACAAACAATTCAACAATAACAGTAACAGCAATTTCATCAGTAACAATCAACAATCTTAGGTACATCCACGAGGATGTCATTTTTAAACATTGAATCGCTATGGGGGTCCACCAAAGTTAAATAATAATCAAAGGGGCCCACAGGTAAAAAAGAAAGTTAAGAACCGCAGATCCGGTCAATTAATCTAGAATTATATTATTGTGTTATTGTGAATAGCTTAGTCGGCGTAGGAAAGGCACCGGCCATGACATTTACTCGGTCTTCGAGACCGGAGGGTGGGGGTAGAGGAAGGTAGTTAGAATGTGTTACCAGAGTGGACTCTACTAAATGTACTTAACAGCTAGGTAGGGGTGTTGAATGACAGACTTACCACACAACAACTGGTCAACAACCCAGTTCTGTCTTCCAAATTTCGCAGTCGGAGGTAATTTGGAGTAGATTTACCTGTTGTTTCCAGTCAATCGAGAGATAAACTTAAAAGCTTCTTCGCTTATTTTATGTCGGGTGTTATTATGAAAAGCAGAAAGGACGGATCTCATACTAATATATATTTTGTCCGCCTTTCTACCTCTTCTGTCAATTCACCACCGACATAGTTATATTTTTTTTATAATTCACCACCGACATAGTTATATTTTTGTTATTGTTGTTGCTATTCTTGTTGCAACTGCTGCAGTTGTTGTTGTCTTTGTTGTTATTGTTGCTGCTATTAGTACTGGTGCTGCTCCAAAAGAGAGGATCAGGTTGTGAAATCTAAACGAAATTCTAACTTGCATCAATTCTGCCACCGAACTTCCACAACGATGGCATCCACTGAGCAATGGCGAAAAGGATAACAAATAAAATGAAATGAAAATAAAAGGGAACTAAGCCAGCTTTAAGGATTTGCAATATTGTTGTTGATGTTGTTGTTGTTCTGGTGGTGGTGGTGGTGGTGGTGGCGGCGGTTGCGGTAGTTGTGATGGTGCTGGGGTAGTGGCGGCAGCTGCGGTGTTGAAGGCTATGGTGGAGGTGGTCGGAGTGGTGGTGGCGGCAGTGGAAGACAGTGATAGACTAATTCCGCGCTGACAACTGGAGTCACACCGATTAAAAGTGCACATGATGTGTGGAAGGCACAACGCTTCTATTTACACCCGTTAAGCACGCCGAGTGCTTAAGGTTTCCTCCTCTACGCCGCACCGAGCCCACCCTCCGCCTGCTGCCCGTAAAGAAGGCAAGATTTTTTATCAAATTCTTTGAGATTAAAGAATGACTCACAAACTGTCAGGCGTATGTGTGCACCTAGCCACACATGCTTATATGTGTATATATGTCTATGTATGTTTGTATATGTATATATGTTTATGTATGTTTGCAAGCAAATATGTATGAATGTATGCATATATGTATTTATATATGTGTGCGTATACCTGCATATCTATACCTCTGTCCTGGCCTCTACTTCACTGCTATACCCTTCTGTCCCTTCCTCCTTGTTCCACTTCCTCCCTCCACCATCCTCTCTGCTCTCGTGTGACCTGTGGTCAACTTTCTTTTCACTCCAGCCGCTGTGAAGGCAAGACGAACTAC
>NC_068982.1:82278735-82280666 GCF_001194135.2 Octopus bimaculoides | reverse complement strand
GTGTGCTATGGAAAGCCTAGCTTGATACATCGTGATGTGGGGTTTCTCAATTCCGCTCTTCGGGCGAGGAAACAATACAGAATATTAGGATAATATATAAAACCCATAAATGGAAAATTTAAAAGTCAAAGCGAAGCGAATTTTGGTTGTTCGAAATTTTGCTTTGTGTGAGACTGGAGTAAAACTGACATCGGGCATTTTCTGGTTTTGCAGATAGTACTGATTATTATTTTCTATGTCAAATTTATGTTGTTTGTTTCTTAGTGGTATGCGTAGACAAACTCAGTTCATATATACACATACGTACAAACATACTTACATACTCTTCTTGCTTAATTTAACATTCAATATGAACGTAGAAAGGTAATTTTTATACTTCGTATATATTTTCTCAGAAAGAGAGAGCTGTGGTGTTCCAAGATATTCAATAGAAACACCTTAAGGTTTAGCTACTCTTAGTGAAACGACTTCGCCTCGTTGCGAAAAGACATACTGAAGGCAATATAAGTTAAGATCAATTAATGTAATTGTATAGACCCTAGCAACTGCCTGCTTAATAACGGTTTGGCCAAAGAGAAGTGTAATGAGTTAAACTCCCAAGTGTTGGCAGCCCACCTTGTAAATTTACTAGACCAACAAAAAACAGCTTCAAGACGGATTTTCGTCTCCACATGGATTAATTTAAATATCCGGATAAGTGATCCTCAACGAGTATTTAGCTATTGAAATAATCTGTTTTAGGTTCTTTTAAAATCTAATGCTCAATGCGAACACGGATGCTCTTACTGCAATACTATCCGGACATGTCTGTAAGTGAGAAGTGCTTTGTTCCACTTCAGGATAAATCGGTTTTAAACCCGGAATATGAATCGTTAAATTGTTGCGAACATTCTTCGAAATCTTTTGGTTTCGAGACCTCTTTCACTGAATGGATGACATGTATAGCTATTCTTCTCCCTTATCCGTTCTTATAATTACCATTAATATTATTAGGAAATATGTTAGGACCCATGTCTAATATTTTATCGACCGTCTCATCTCATTCTTTTTTTACGTAACGATTTTTACATAACTGTTACAATCATCGATCATTATATAAGTTTTTCTTATAACTTTTACAAAAGACTTTCTTTTAATTATTGCCCTGGTTTCGAATTTATTTAATTCTTCGTTTCTATACACTTTTAATGAGGTTTCCCACCATTTCAGACAGTGACTTTTGACTTATTTTGTGTGTGTCTGTGTCGTCGTTTTGTTCATATGACACTTAAGAAAAGGAAAAAAAACAATCTTATTATCCTTCGCCCGCCACGTTAGGTCTCTCTATCTATCTAACTTCTCAGATTTACTTCACTCTTTTACCCATCCTTCCTTCCATACAAACATACAATGCATATTTCTATCTCATTCACACCCTTCGCCTTCTATACAGCTCCACTATATTGTTTTAAATCGAAGTTACGTATCGATATACAAAATGTGTACATGTGTATATAGATGTAAATGTATATCATGTGTGTAAGTGTGTGTGTGTGTGTGTGTGTGTGTGTGTGTGTGTGTGTGTGTGATGTAGGTGAACATCAAGGCTGGCTATATCGGAATGGGGTTTGGTTTCTGCTAAATATATTGATATCAGACAGTGTTATCTTTTACTTCCGCTCTGTGAAACAGACTGTGACACCAGTTTTTAAGATATATATGCGCACATATGCACACTCATAACGTACATATACACACACACAACGTACATATTCTCACTCATAAACAGAGATATATCTTGAAGTAGAAACACTCTTGCACAAAACACACAAATATAACGGGATATAAAAATAGATATATCCGTTCATGAGTATCTGTGTTTGTATAACTATTTCAGTGCGTGTTACGTGTGTGCATATATATATATATATATATATATATATATATATATA
>NC_068982.1:82272858-82278071 GCF_001194135.2 Octopus bimaculoides | reverse complement strand
TATATATATATATATATATATATATATGTATGTATATATGTATATGCATATATGTATGTATATATATATATATGTGTGTATGTATGTATGTATGTATGCATATATCTATGTTTGCCTATGTATATATACATATATCACATAAACACCATATATGTGTGTGTGTATGTATGTATGCATGTATGCATACGCGTGTGTGTGCATGCGTGTGTGTAAATTACACAAGTCTGCATTTTTAAATGAAGTAAATGATGATTGTCAACCAGTAGGTGATTCTGAACCATCTTTTAATGCTGATTCCAAATATGTTTTTAGTTTTTGCCTATTATGTACAAATTTTGCACAAATGGTTGCCAAAGATATGATGATTTTTCTTGTCATTCATTCCTTTTTGTGGCAGACTTTTAGATAAAAATATGATGAAATTAAGAACAAATGACAAGAGCAATAATAAAGAAGATATGAATAGTATGTAAGCCTACATATTGACTAGATATATTTTTTTAATGCACTTACCATAGCTTTAAAGTAATTTTATTGTTTTTCAAACTTGCTTTATTTTGATTTCCTTCCAGCTTTTGGTAGTTGCTTGCAGTCTTTCTCTAGGATCCAGCAGTAATTTGCTATCATGTTTACATTCTACCCCCTCACTGGTATCTGCGCTCCATTTCTTTAATGACCTGGTGAAATCTCTCACCATACTTTTCACTCAGATTGCCAAAGTACTCTGGGAAATAGTCAGGGTGTGAGAGAAGGAAGTGTATTTTAACATTCATGTTGTACCCAAGGTTTTTGAAGTTTTGCAACATGGCATCAACTATGACTTTGTAATTTGAACACTTATTGTTTCCCCAAAAGTTCTCGGCAATACACTTGAAACTCATTCATCCGTTTTTGAGATTCATTCAAGGATTTCTCATAATCTGGACCAACAAATGTTCCTGCTTTAATTTTCTTACTGGTTATATTTGGGAATTGTTTTTGAGAGATACTGCAAACATGGTCCATTTGCAGGCGAAGATTTAACGAACTGTTTCATCAAACCCAGTTTGATGTGCAACGGTGGTAGCAGTAGTTTTGTAGGTTCTATCAAGGGCCTGTGCGGAATGTTTTTGGATCCAGGTAACAAACTTCTCCTTTGTGGCCAGTTCTTAACCATCCAATGCTTTTCTTTAGCTATGCTGTTCAAATCACATAAAAACATAGCCTTTTTGTGTAGCCTGCCTGCTGGCCGAAAAGCATGCTTATAATTTTGAAATCTTCACACACTTGCGAGTGGTATTCTGCATACTTTATATTTAACAAAAGTTTTTTAGAGTTGCATATGTCTCCTTTAGTTGTACAGAATGTGCCACTGCAATGGATGAATACTTATTTTCATTGTGTAGCAAAACAACCTTCAAACTTTGGAGGAATCAATGAATAGCTTCCGTTCAGAGGGATTGCTCTCAATCTCAAAATACTTTAGCGGGTTTGGAATATTATAGCAAAACACCACTGATTCATCTGCAGCAGAGATTGGTAACAACTTGTGTTCCCTGTTACGATAGCTAGAGAAGAAGGTTCCCGATAACAAAAGCTTTTTCATTCTTAGCCTAGAACCAAGAAGTGCCGCTGTAAGTTCAAATCTCTCACCAAATCATTGAGCTCTTCCTGCAGACATTCAATTTTGTCAGGAGTGTAGTCATCACCTTCTTCACATTTGCCATCATCATCATTATCTGATGTAACATTCTTCAAAGCAAGTGGTGGGAGAGGAACTACAATGTCAACCCCATGTGCAATAGGCCGTATAACCGAGGGAATACCATATTATGTCTATTTTTTGCGCTGTACCCAGCAGAAATAACAATCGTCAGCGTGTTTACTCGGCTCTCGTTACACCTTTGGTATTCTAAAGGGCATTTCTTTTTTCTTATCGGCTTTCCAGCGGCAACTCTTACTGATGTTTAATCGTGACACCAGGTCATAAAATGAGAGATGATTTAATGAGATGATTTAATCAGAATGTGACTACGACTTATTTTATTAAATTAAATCTTACCCGTTGTGAAACGAGCACAGAATGTACAGAGCACAAGTCCACAGTTTTTTTTTTGGGGGGGGGGTCGCGGCACAATAGTTTAAATTATCCTCAGTATTTGATAGTTAATTAATATCAGAACGAGGATTTTAAAAATAGTCTCCTCTCCATAACTTTCGTAGGGTTGGTACAATCGATTGAACAAGTTCAAATATTTGAATAGCTCTTTATTGTATAGAAGCTCCCTACAAGTCTCAAAACATTTTTTTAGACATGTCTCCTTCAGTGGGTTTGAAATAGGAACCAGCAGGATTGTAAATAAGCATCACAAACTATTTTATGCGATACTTTAACGTTTTTTCTTGATTTACAATCAACATACTCTAGTAATGATATTGCTTCATTTTTTTTCGATGGAGTGAAAGAATTATATCCCCTATTCAAGCCACACTCCTTCTTCTCGTATATGTTGTCTCTGATCTTTAATGATATCTACGGAATCTACTCACAGTGGGGTTTCAAATCAACTTGTCTTGAGGGAGATTCTTCTCCAAGTAATTGCCTTTTTCCCTAATTCTCGACACAATACTTTTGCAGCTGATATTCTTACTCACCGCCAATACATTAATAGTTGTAGTGTTTGCTTTTTGTTTTGTGTTTTGCTTTTTGTTTTGTGTTTTGCTTTTTGTTTTGTATTTTGCTTTTTTGTGTTTTGCTTTTTGCTTTGTGCTTTGCTTTTTATTTCGCCATCCTATGAAGGCCCATAAATATACATTTTATGCAAATGTATTTTTGTTTTGGCTGTTAGTTTCACTGATGTTGTTATCGCCACTGTGGTCGTGCCGGTCTTATTATTGCTGCAGTCATTTCTAGCAGTCTACGTCACCATTATTGATTCTACTGTGAATATTGTCGTTATTCCTCTTGTAACTCTGGCTGCAAATGTTACTGTTAGAATTATTGATGCTATTTGGACAGATGGGCGCAATGATTCGAGTTAACTCTCTTTTCCTCTGGTGGAAAAAGTTAGCTGCGACGATTAAGGGAGTCCTCCATCACCCTCTACCACTGTTATCACTGTAAACATGTTGGAATGTATTTCTGCATTTCTACTATGAGAGCAGAAGCAAATAACAATTAACTCCCTTTAATGGGGGGACAAACACGCACACACACACACACACACACACACACACACACACACACACACACACACACACACACACACACACACACACACACACACACACACACAGAATACTATTAAACACACCTCACTTCCTTGATATGATAACAACAGTACAACAACCGCATGACAATGTCAAGTAAACAAATATTATAAAAAGTCAAAGAAGAACAGCTTTGGAACAAGTCTTGTGGCAAAAAATACTTCCACAACAACATTAATAATGACGAAGAGAAAATTACTAAACGTTGAAATAGGTCACAGTTTTTCGGAATTAAGTATGGTTGGTTATTAACAGTTTATAACTGATACAATTTTATTGATCCGAAAAGATGAGTTGTAACGTTCATGAATTTCCTAAGGACCGTAAGTAATATCAGGGATAACAAATATGGAGACCGTGTCGCACACTCCGGCCGTCTATTTGTAGACCACGGCAAGGATCCATCATTACTGTAATTATAGTGAAGGCAAGAGACGTAAGTCACGAATAAATTTCATGCACTGACAATCAACGTCGTGTGTCATGAGCCAAAGAGGAAACGTCTACGTGGCTTCTCGACATTGTAAAATTAATAAACAAAGCTCACTCACATCATATCCTACTGTCTTAGAAAAGAACACTTTGAGTAATATCATCCTGGAGGAAAAGTAGGATGACCACAGTTGAATTGCTTTAATCAAAATCTCTTCGATCGTGACTGACCTGTAACTAAACAATACCAACAACCTCGAATGACTTCATATATGGTACAGGTCGTTCTCGAAATAGGTAACCAACTGTGTATATAACTTACATGGACAGATGTGGTGGTGGTGTATTGGGGATCATTTGTTGCTAATGTGTAACTCTAACTCAGCTCTGATAAAGCAGTCTGTTGACCCTCATTTAAATAGCTGATACAACCCACAAATATTGCTGGTGTGTTTGTGTCTCAGCCTGAACACTGGACACTCTAAGATGCAAGGAAAAATTGCATGGTGAATGTTATTCTGGACATGTTACCACCTCTCCATTGTCCTGTTTATTTCTGCATGTTTGCAGACTCTGGTGCAACCTAGAGAAATAAACTCGGTGAGGGTGCTACCGTTGCTCTCTCTCTGTACATAATGTTGGTGACGTCTATCCTAGTTTTGTGGTGGTGAAACTATTGATGTTGTAGCTATTTAGATGACCTGATGTGTAGCGAGATAACTAGTTCTGTAAATATCCGGTCACTTGTGTAGTTAAGAGGTTATCTGTGTAGACAAGAAGTTATTGCTTTATATAACTGATAAATTTGATACCACTGACTAATCAGCAAGTCGCTTCGAATTTCCAATTGACGGCAAATTTCTACTTTAACATTGCCATTTTTACAACGTGAGTTAGTGAAGCATGAATTTTCTTCTATAAGTTGTGTTTGCCTTGTGACCCCCACCCTCTAAATCTGCAGAATGTTGTCAGAAGACCGGAAGACTGAATGCTACACATTCCGCCAGTAAAGCCATGCTGTCTATGGCCATCCAAGATAAACCTCACATGCTTAGCCAGACTAACCGTCAATAGGTACCATGGAAAGGATCAACAGCAGTACCATTAGCGTAAGGTCCTATGGTCAAATATTTCTGTCAAGAATTTGGAGACGGATTGAAACCGTATTGGATAGCTTGACAAACTGCACATATTACTAATAAATTCAGGACTTGCCATTCCCTCATTCATTAAGCTGTATCAACGCAATTATGTTGATAACAACTGTTATCGTCCTTTAACTGTGTAACAATGAATACCCACTAACGTGTTACATGCAGCAGTGAATATTCATCATGGTGCTGTGTTGAAGAGGTGTCATGACTAAATGTCTAATGTAATAGAGAACGTGAAGCCATTTTCGCTGTGGGCATGTCATTCTATTTCTAACAACAAGCCTTACTCTTTCTTTCTCTCTACTTCCCTCTGTCTGTCTGTCTGTCTCTCTCTCTCTCTCTCTCTCTCTCTCTCTCTCTCTCTCTCTCTCTCTCTCT
>NC_068982.1:82270480-82272054 GCF_001194135.2 Octopus bimaculoides | reverse complement strand
ATATATATATATATATATATACATACCTTTAGATCAAAACAGTTTGATTCAGATTCCTTGGTACTTTGAGTTTCAAGCACGCGGCTAATCTTCAGCCATTGGATTCTGAATGAGAAATCGATTGAAGAGAGTCACTGTTTATTACTGGACGTTAGCCTGCAATTGGTCGAGAAAGGTCACGCGGTATTAATGTCCGTATTTTAGTATTTTAGCGACAGCCGTTAGATGGAAAATAGTGCATAATGAACAGGAAGTCGACCTCGTGGTGAACAAGGTATCGGTCACTTGGTTGGGGGAAGTAGGAAGAGGTGGTAGATGTAGGGTGTATATGTATATATGCACATGTATATGCCCATATATCTACGTGTATGCATCAGTACTTATATGAGTGTGTATGTATGCTTAGATGTACATTCAAACATCCGTACGCTCGCACACGCACACACACATGCACACACGCACACACACGAAAGCACTCACGCGCGCGCACATGTATACTCAAACGCACGCACACACACAGACATACACAGACACACACGTGTACGCGTGCACACACCTTTGTCTCAATGTACATATGCACACGAGCACACCCACATACGCGTGTGCACGAGTACACACATGCACACGCACGGGTGTACAAGCAAATGGGGCGCGCGCACATACACCCGCGCACACTCATCCGTTTGCATGCATACGGTATGCAAATGCATACGGGCACTTACGCACATGCGTGGGCAGGCGCACATATACTTGCGTGGTCATACACAAGGGATTATATGTACAAGGGGCGAGAGTATGGAGGTAGACAGGCATAGGGAAGTGTTGGGAATTAGTGATTTGCGATGCTGTTCATGGGGGATAATTTGTAACGGTAACATTGGTGCAGGTGGTGCTAGGGGTAGCTGGTACTAAGAAGGTATATCCGAGTTGTCGGCGGCCAGTGGTTTAAAATTTACCAGAAGAGCGTACCTCTGGTGACAGCAATTCGATACCGCATATTTCTTGTTGATGGATATTGCAGATTGGTAGATGATATGCAGTTTTTCGCGGAAGCATAGCTGTCAGTTAGGGGTGACGGGTGAATATGGTGGCACCCTGTCGATAACAGTCCACTTGATGCTGGGTGTTTCGTCTCGGAGGTCATGAAGTCTCCAAAGAAAGTGGGACAGGAGAGTGGAGTTCTCTCTGTCCCTGGATCTAAATGAATGTAAGTGCTTGGAAATTACTTCCCTTGAAGTCATTGGCTGTCATACCTGTGTAGTGCCTAGTAATGCCATCGCATGGTATTCGGTTGGCTCTGTATACTACAGCCCTTGAGAGGTAGGATCCTCGTAGAGGACAGGTGGTAGGATTTCAGAAGTCGTAGGTTGGGGTTGGAGGTTGTGTGGGTGCGTCTTTACATTTGTTAATGAGTGCGATTTTAGATGCGATGTTGTCTAAGCAGGAGTAGCTTACCTTAACATTATATATATATATATATATATATATATATATATATATATAAGTTCAAAAAAACAATAACAAAAAAACAAAAAAACAACAAAGTGAGGACGTGATATGGATAGTGTTATTGG
>NC_068982.1:82265822-82269389 GCF_001194135.2 Octopus bimaculoides | reverse complement strand
ATGTGAGAGGTGTGTGTGCGTGTGTGCATGTGTGTATATGTGTATGTGTGCATGTGTGTATATGTGTATGTGTGTTGTGTATGTGTGTGTGTGTGTGTGGTTTTATGTAAGTGAGAGGTGTGTATGTGTGTGTTTATGTGTGTGCATGCGTATGTGTGCCATATATATATATATATACATATAACCTTTTCAGCCAGAGGCTACGGCCATGCTGGAGCACTGCCTTTCAGTGTGTTTTAGTTTTTGGTTTCTTTTCTGTAGAGCCTTTGGTGAATTTGCGAGCTGGAAGAGCTACTCTTCTGTCCAATCACGATTTGGGTTCATGAGGCATCTTAGATAAAAATTTGTCCAGACGCTCTTTGAAGACCTCCACATCTACACCTCACAAATATCTGAGGCTGTTTGGCAGAATGCTGAATGGTTGTGGACCTTTGAAATCCAAGCTGTTATAATGCTGGGTCCTTATTCGAAATGGAATAGATAGAATCTTTGGTATTATGTCGTGCCGTGAAGTTCGGTGTTTGATATAGCTTTTTAATTCTCAAGTTGGGATATAGACCTTCCAGAATCTTCCATGAGTATATCACTGCATATCTTTCATGCCTTCTTTCCAAGGATTAGACCTTCAGTTCCTTTAGCCCCTCCCAGCTCATCTGTTTCACTGTGCCAATCTTCTTCGTGTAGTGGCGCTAGAATGCTTCAAGTTGCGCCACCAGTTTGACGTTCCGCGGTGACCATATTTGGGAACAGTAATGCAGACGACTGAAAAAGAAAGTTCACCATGGGAGTAGCATGGTATCCATTTTCCTCATTCTAAATGATCCAGCTGCTCGCCTGCACAGATTTGACATCCTGGTAATATGTACATGGAATGTTGCACCATTACTCATGTGGATTCCCAGGCCACACACTGATTCTAACTCTGTGAATGAATTAGTTTCATAAACCCGGAATTTTTCTCCATGTGTTATGTCCAAGTCTTCACTATCATTAATCTTTCTTGCTCGCCTTACCATTCTCCCAAGTGTTTCTCTTTTAGGCAGAGAACCAGCAATACTGAGAAACAACTCTTCGATGACATTATTATTTACACTACTTCTCACCTCTTCTGTCAGTTCAGCTCAAGTCTTCATTTTTCCAAAGCTTTCAAAAAGTTAATATGAGCACCATCTAGAGGATGTAAATGATTTGAAGCGTTTCCATGTTTAGTATCACTTATAGTTCTAATTCAAGCATTGCATACTATTCTTTTTTCACATTTCCAGTAAGTGGTTTCCCTAATTTTTTTATCAACAACGCATGTATACCCATTAAGAAGGAACTTTCTGTCACAACGTGCTGTTTGAGTGAATTCCATGGCCAAACTGTCAGGATAAAATGATTTACTTAAAAAAAAATGTAATTAAATAGTGAACTATTTTTAATCTCGTAAAACCTTAAGTGCCAAATTGGTGAATTGGTCATTAAACTATATAGGTAGGAATACTTATTATTATTATCATTATTATTATTATTATTATTATTATTATTATTATTATTATTATTATTATTATTATTATTATTATTAGAGAAAGATGTTTTCAAGATTAACTATTTCTAATCTCGTTCAATCTTCAGTGACAAATTGGTGAATTGGTCATTAATCTATGTAGGTAGGAGTGTTTTTTTCTTTTTTACTATTGTATCCATTCAGCTTTATGTCCATGCAGCATTGTGCCCGTTCGGCTTCTTGGCTTCGGTTTCTTGTCCTTCGGCAAAAATGCATTCGGCATCCTGTCTGCGCACGGTCAAAAGCCTTGACAAAGTCGTGATACATCACATCCTCATTTGAGTGGTTGAGCCAACGTTTCAGTAACCATTCAAACTGCTGTAGTAGCTGTGTGAAGCAGTTCCTCCCCGGACGGAAGCCATATTATGTGTTTATGAGCCAGATATTTTCCTCTAGAAACGTGATCAGCCTGTTTCTGACAATGCGTTCCCCGACCTTCCTAACATGTGAAGTCAGAGAGATGGGCTTGCAATTTTTAGCATCTGCTCTCCTTCCTCCTTTATTTTTAACAATTTGGGAAGTTTACGGCATGCAAGGAAACCCTAGTAAAGTATCTGTAGTGGTTTTACGAGAGTCCTCTTGCATGCCTTCAAAACAGCAGTCGGAAATTGATTACTGCCGTTTCTGAGTTCGAGTTCATCCCATCAGTGGCCGATACATCTTTATGTGTCTGTGAAGTGCTCAGCCACTTGCACGTTAATTTCCGTTGATCGTATCAACTAGAACACTCATCATCGTAACCGACGGAGTACCATATAATATTGGCATATGCATGCGCATATGCATGAACATATACGTACACGCATACACAAGCTTGCATACATGACCGTGTGGTTGTCTGTGAGTTAAGAACGCGCGCGCACGTGAGCACATATGCGCGGCCCTTGTGTGTATGTGTCTCTATAACATTGGTGGAGTCGTTAATGCTGTCTCCGCTGTTGCTGCTGCTGAATATTCTACGATGTTAATGTGGCGGGTTTTCTTAAGTAGAAGAATTAATCACTTTAGGGCAGAAAGGCAGTTTCTTGGAGTGTTAAGGGACGAGAAATCAGTCACCTGCAATAATGTTTCCAAGTCGGAGGAAGTACATATGCACATACACACATACACACACATGCACATTCACTCCCTCCCACTACAAACACATATATTCATAAAGACACACACACGATTAGGCTCAAGACGCATGCGCACACGGATACACTCATACAGAAACATGGACACAAACAAGCGAAGTTTCGCTCTCTCTCTCTCTCTCTCTCTCTCAATCTCCCCCCCCACGCACACACAATCCCATATGCGTATCATTCTCGCAGGCCCAGCGTATACCATGGTTCATGATACTGTGCCTTCACATACATTTTAAGATAGAAGATCACTTCCTTCACACGTCGACAAATAAGCACGCGCACACATCGCGCGCGCACGCACACACACACACACACACATTCCATCTGTGTATACTTAGTAACATATTAAGTCTATTTTCTCATAATTTAACATATTCAAACGCATAGGCATATATTCACATGCGCATTCATAGTCTTCAACTCACGCACATATGCATATGTGTTTATTTGTGTATACATATACCAATTCACACATATATATATATATATACTAGCATAGTACCGTCCCAAATATTTCTACTCCTGCCTCCTTGTAAAAATTTTAATGCTTTCTCTGAAAGCCTCCTCCTAATTTTCTATTTGCATTTCCTTTTATTCTTTGATCAGTTGTTTCTATTTGTTTTTCACTTCCGCTCAAAACTCCTTCATTATATTCTGACAAACAAGGCGGCGAGCTGGCAGAACCATTAGCAAGCCGGGCGAAATGTTTAGCGGGATTTCGTCTGTCTTTGCGTTCTAAACTCAAATTCCGACGAGGTCAACTTTGCCTTTCATCCTTTCGGGGGTCGATAAATTAAGTACCAGTTGCATATTGAGTTCGATTTAATCGACTGCCCCACCTTCCCCAAAATTTCGGGCCTTGTTCCTAGAGTAGAAAAGATCATATTC
>NC_068982.1:82264156-82265812 GCF_001194135.2 Octopus bimaculoides | reverse complement strand
ATATATATATATATATATATATACCAGAGTAAGCACATAAATGCGAAACAGGGTGGAAAAAATAGTACTCGAATACCAGAGGTAGAGTAATATGCTTTATTAAAAAGCAGCAAAAATATCACAAAGACTGTTACTCGGAGTTTCACGTTTCCGTTGGTCGGACAGTTTTGTTTAGAATGAAGCAAGATAAAGTTATTTACCAAAATACAATTACTTTGATTGATACACATTTGAAAATGGTTTTGTTTCATCTAACGATCTTTTCAATAACGAGTTGCATGAAATTACAGCTGCAGTTTAAAATCATATTATTATAAAAATCGAAGAAAACCTTATATCAAAAATAGCTTATGTAGAAGGAAAAGAGCCTGAATACCCAGCGTAAATGATTAGTGGTAAAATTAATAATAAATTAAAGGACATATCCGTTTAAAAATCTTTCACGCTAAAATACATATACATTTAGCAATACTTATGCATGCCAAACAGCCTATACTATACGTATATACACAAAGCATACAGTCGTTGGTACATGGCTACATACATATACAGACATATATAGGCAAAACATAAATATATACAAATGCATATACACGTATACACGCACGCACACGCTCGCGCATAAAAGCTCCTGTTCTATGCTTATACAACTTAGTTGTTGAAGGTGAAAGAAAGGAAGGAAAGGAAAAATATCAGAGAATAAAAACGTGAGTAAACCATACAAATAAAAATAGACCTCGGCGAATCTTAAGTAAAACAGTCGAAGGCTTTCTTAAAAGTCGGATGTAAATATAGACAGTAAGTCGAAATATATACTGGCATTGTAATACATAAATAACTATAAGGTGTAAAGTCAAGTTCAAATGAAATAGTCAAAATTTTCCGAAAGTCAAAACAATTTACCCGTACGGTATTTTATCAGTTGACATTTTAAACCTCACGTCATGCCTGCAGGAATTTAAAAGCTCGCGTCTCTGGTTCAAAGCATGTTTATCTCGGAACAGGATGAAGAACTTTTCTGAGAGGCAAAGATAGCACTTCATGGGTCTTTTATAAGCTCCATGTCTGTATGATGATGCATTTTCTAAAATTTCCCAGGTAATATTGAAAGGACAGGTGTCATTCTCTTCCAATTCCCAGACATGCTTTGCAAGACTAGTTGCTGTCCTATTCTCGGGGTATCGAAAAGAATTTCCGTGAGAATAAAACTGAATTGCTGCTCTGTCGTACCGCTTTTGAAGCGCCACGTCACTCGTACATTGCGTACGACCCATGGGCTCGTTGCCGTAAGCTTGCCAAAGCATGCTCAATGTCTCTGTAGTAGACTTCCCAAGTTTGAGCAAACTCTCACGTTGGCTCTTCTTTCCAACTTCCAGTCCGTGACAAAAATCGCGAATTACACATTACACGTGACTATAAAAAAATTTCACAACAAGCGAAGTAAACATAGCGATGTTACTCGGCACACTGCTAGCTCTTACAGTACATGCAACCGTGTGCTGTCATCTATTGGTGCACTACGCTACAGAACTAGGCGTATACATACCTACCTACCTACATACATACATACATACATACATACATATATACATACATACATACATATATACATACATACATGCAAGCATATATATACATATACATATATATATATAT
>NC_068982.1:82261840-82263883 GCF_001194135.2 Octopus bimaculoides | reverse complement strand
ATATATATATATATATATATATATATACACATATATTTAAATATGAAATAGAAGCAGCTCTAGTATGATAAATATCATTTACCACATATACTTAACGTATACGTGGTTAATGATATTCATTATACTAGAGCTACTTCCATTTCAGATTTCAATTTATTTATACGTATGCATTTTCCGGGCTTACCCGTACATGGTTTTGCATGCCATGATCATATAAGTTGTGGACTAGCGAGATCATTCGCTTCCGATTCTGTCGGGTACGTGATGCTGACAAGCCACAAAAATGGCGAAGCACCGATGTCCTTTACTTCTAGATGGGATTGAAGGTGAGTTATCTCGCCTGTTCATGACTCTGAGGTGTCTTAACATTCGGTGCTGTGGGAGAGTATATACTCACCACGCCGATAGCAGCCCACCGGCAAATACACAAAGCATACAATTAAGTATATATGGTTAGTGATATGTGTGTGCCTTTAGATTGATAGATAGATAACCAGATAGATCCCTGCAAAAACACTTTACTTAAATAGTATCTTCGTTTATATATACAATCATTTAAACACACAAAATCATATCTTTAACCCTGCCTCCCTTGCTTTCTGTATGTATATATATAGATATATATATATATATATGTGCTTTATATACATATAGATAGTTATATATATACACGTAACTATATACCCTGTATTAAAATATATATAATGTAATCTGAATTGATATACGATAAGTAGGGAGAACATAATAAAATGTGGAGTAATTTATAATATCCAATGAATTTAATGCAGTTTTCGAAATAACTGTAGCTACTACTCAAAGTTTCACCAACGGAATAACATAATAATGCCCTGCATTATTACATTTCGAAGGAATCATTGGAGGTAGATCTCTATCTATTCATGTTGATTATGTATGAAGGTGTGACATAATGTGATATACTTGGATGATCCCCTTCAAGCATAATAGTCTTGTGAATAATGCTAGAGTGAAAAACCATCACCAACACGTATGGCGAAACACCATCACCAATATATACAGTGACGCACCACCATCAACACATAATGATGCACCAATATCAACCCATAGAGTGACACACCATCACTAGTATTTACGGTGACACACCACCACCAACACATACGGCACAACACCAATACCAACACGTATGGTGACACACCAAGACATACAGTGTTGCACCATCACCAACACTTACCGAAGTATCACTCCAATATATCACAAGCCTCACAACTGCATAGTCCACGCTCACACACACACACACACACACAGAGTCAGACACACACACTCACACACACATATACACACACACACACACACACTCAAACACACACAATACAACAATATAGACAACTATAATCAAGTCAAAAATTTAGATAACTTCCGATCATCTTTCCTTTTTGACTCTTTTGTTCTGTATGCTTCATTCTTCTCTTCCCCATCATTCCTTCTCTCATTCCTTCTCTAGCTCTCTTTCTCTCTGTCTTTTCTTCTCTACTATTTTCATACCTTTTCTCTCCCTTCTTTATTCCTTTCTGTAATTTTTACAATTGTCCTTCATGTCTTCATTCTTTTTTCCTTATCTGTTCTTCCTTAATTTTATCGTTCCTTCTTTCATTTATGTTATGTTTATTCCCCCTCTCTCTCTCTCTTTCTCTCTCTCTCTTTCTCTCTCTCTATTTCTCTCTCTCTATTTCTCTCTCTCTCAGTCTCCCGCTACTACGGAAACCTTCCCGCCGCAACCACTAGTAATTAACAGTCGCTAAGGGTTCTGCCGTGTCGTCTTTACGTTTTATCAACTCACGAAGCCCTCAATCTGTAGCCACCTACACCAATAGTAACACCATCAGCAAGCACCACCTCTGTGGCCACTGCTGCTTCCACACACCAACACAACATTTCCCTACACCAATCCAGCGCACCACATCACCACTTAAGTTATTTCCTACTTCATTTCACTCTATTCCTTCGCCAATTTAATTGGACATTAACATATGTGTGTGCTAGTATGTATGCATGTCCGAATGTGCG
>NC_068982.1:82260181-82261535 GCF_001194135.2 Octopus bimaculoides | reverse complement strand
CTTACAGCTGTTTCTGGAATTTTATGGATATCCCTTCATCAGAGACAATGTGAGATGGCTAAATAGAGGTAAATATTTGAGTTTGAAATAAGGAATTATTATGGAAAAGGAGGAGATAGGGAATATAGGAGATAAGAGATAAACCATAAAAGTGGAAATAAAATATATAATGTTGTAGTTGCAGTTCCATTATTCGAGTAAAGTGGTGTATAGAAGCGGTTTAAAAAGTTTCCTGTACATGGTATGTAAGTTCCAATAGTAGTTCATATTTAGTCATTTCAAAGTATGGAACTGTAGATTCTGTGTTGCTCATTCGAAGGGGCCTTGTGGTGTGAATGAAAATTTGAGAATGTATTAGTAGTATTTGTGGATAGATGGGGTAGGGGAGATATGTATGATTAGAATGAGGAGATAGGTCAAAATGAAGAGAATAGAGACATGAAGAGAAAATGAGAGGAAGAAAGAGAGAAAAAAATAAAATAGAAAATAACCCACTGTAGAAGATCTAACGTAACTTATAAATGCACCGTCCTCAACACGTTATACAATTCTACAGCTATATATATAGAGTCAACTATACATTTTAAACACCGATATGCCGCTCATCTCAATTCTTTTATATACCAGAAACACAGTAAATCCACAACACTCATCAGTCACATATATCATCTCAAAACTAGAAATATTCCTTACATTTTGTCATGGTCCATAATAGATTCAGGGCTTCTATAACAAGGTCAATGCTTAGCCTGTAAGTTATACTTTGAAGAGGCATTCCACATATTAAAACACAACTCCAGGGCACTACTAAATAAATATAATGAGGCTCTAAGTAAATGCAACCACCACTTTTTTCATACCTTCAAATTTTACCTCAAATCTAAATGCAAACTAAATAACCATACTGCATATATCCACAACACCCCTCAGATAAACCCCAACAACCCTACTTAACTTTCCTTTATCTCCATTTTAATTTGTAATCTTTAATTTTTAACTCCTCTATCTTACTTTTAGGATCTCAGTCATTTAATACTACATATATGAACCTAGAAGCGGATACATGTGTGTAAATGTGTGTGCATGTATTTTTATGTATGTATGTATATGTATGTGGGTATATGTATATATATCTATATGGGAGAATATACGAAAAAAACAACAACAGACGAGGACAGGTGGTGTAAATAACAAAAGGATGTATTAGTATGACGCTCGGGAATACGGAAAGTCTTTGACGTTTCGAGCTACGCTCTTCAACAGAAAGAATACGGAGACAAGGAGAAAAACACGGAGAAAAAAAATTGAATAGTGTCCAGTCAACGGTCAATCATATATATATATGTATACATAT
>NC_068982.1:82258609-82259928 GCF_001194135.2 Octopus bimaculoides | reverse complement strand
ATATATATATATATATATATATATACATACATATACATATATATGCGTGTATATTGTGTGTGTATGTATATGTACGTGCATATGTATATACAAAAATATATGAGTAAGTGTGTGCAAATGTATATATGTATACGTAAGTACCTGTAAGCGCACGTACGTGTGACTATAAGTGTGTGTGCACCTGCGTGTATGTATGTGCGTATGCATGTATGTGTATATGTATACGCACGCATATGCTTGTATGAATAAATTTACGGATGCATATGAGCATGCACGTGTATATACATGTATGCGTTTGTATATACGTATGTATATATATATGTATATATATGTGTGTATGTGTATATGCATGTATTCATATTCACACATGTATATATACGCGTGTGCGCACGTACGTATGTCATTATACCTTCTTACCTCCTCTCTGATTCCTACCTATCACATACGTCTATTTATAGCAATTTGCCATCCTTGTATTCTTCCCTCCACTTTAAATTTTACTACTAAAACTACTACTCACTTTGGTATCACCCTACCCATACCTTTTCTCTACCCGTCCCTTAATGCAGCCTTATCATATCACCCCTACTCACATATCTCACACTTATTCACTCCTTACCTTCTCATCTCATCCCTCACACCCCTCTCACTCCTCTCCCATCCTCCCTTCACATTATCTTGACCTCCAACTAACACTCCTTTTCTAACTTCTTTCACCCTTTCTTCACATTTTTCACTCTTTTCTTCCTCTTTTCTCTCTTTATTTTATTCTATTTTTTATCTTCTTTTATATCTCTTTCTTCCTCTCATTTTCTCTTTATGTCTTCATTTTGACCTATCTCCTCTTTCTAATCATACACATCTCCCTCAATCCCATCTATCCACAAATACTACTAATACATTCTCAAATTTTCATTCACACCACAAAACCCCTTCGAATGAGCAACACAGAATCCACAGCTCCATACTTTGAAATGACTAAACATGAACTACTACTGGAACTTACATATCATGTACAGAAAACTTTTTTAACCGCTTCTATACACCACTTTATTCGAATAATGGAACTGCAACTACAACATTTTATATTTTATTTCTACTTTCATTCTCTTATTTCCTTCTATATTCCTTATTTCCTCATTTTCCATAATAATTCCTTATTTCGAACTCAAATATTTACCTCTATTTAACCTTCTCACATCGTCTCTGATGAAGGGATATCCATAAAATTCCAGAAACAGCTGTAAGACTATATATATTTTTCCTTATAAATGTCCTGAAAACTCCTCACAACCTTGGCTTTGTTATCTCATTTTTCT
>NC_068982.1:82254431-82257879 GCF_001194135.2 Octopus bimaculoides | reverse complement strand
TTGTACACACAGATATGTATCTGATATTTTTAAATGGGTTCATGCATAAAGAGAGCTAAACAGATACAAAGATGGATAGATTAAAATACAGCAACATCAAATGTCAAATCACAGTGAACTGAGTCCCATTGGTAGTTGATGGTGTAGTTTGTTCAGCAAGCGTTTTCAGATTCATAATCGTTATTTTTTAACATAGTCCTCCTTGCGGTCCATGCATAGCAGCCATTGAAATCAAGAACTTGTATCCTTTCGTCAGTTTTCCTGTGCGTTTGGTCTTGATAATCATTCATAACTGCCTCAGTAAGTGGCACAGTGCTTTCCCTTGAAGATAGCTAATGTGCACAATGTCTTTTGAATATAGCTAATGAGCACAATGTCTTTTGTATCCTAAAAAACTGAGGTCATCACATTCCCTTTAGAGCAGTTGAAGAGGGATGTTTTCCTTCCATGGATTATCTCCTTTTTCTGGTTCAAAATGATGAAGCCAACATTCATCTAGTGTAAGGAAACATTCAAAGAAACCAGCTGGAGCTGCCTCAAACAATGTCTGATTCTCCTGTTATATGATCAGCCTCGCGCTCTTTGGATCAGATGTCAGAATCTTTCGTTAGCCAAGATCATTGTGCAGAATATTATCAACTCCCTCTTTTCCTCTCGCGTACTTAAAGCAAATTTTGTTGATTTCCGAGAGAAGTTGCTCCAAATTAATTCTGAAGTCTTCTTGGCCACTCAGATGTCAGTTTACCCAAAAACAAAATGTCGATATTGATAAGAATTGTAATTAATGCATTCAAGATCTGATAGCTCTAGCATCACTATTCATAGCCTATGATCTTTTCAGCCCACCCTCGTACATGCATACATACAAGCGACAGGATTCCACGCAGTTTTCCTCTAACAAATTCAACCACAAGGCGTTAATTATTCCGGGGCTATAGTAGAATACATTTACTCAAGATGCATCGCAATAAGACAGAAGCGAAGCCGCGTGTTTGTGAAATGAACATCTTAACCAGTCATGTCTGGATGTGTGTGTGTGTGTGTAAGAGAGAGAGTGGGGGAGGGAGGTCTGCCCATCTATTTTACTGCTTATAACAATATGCAAACCTTTTTAGGTGGGTGAAGTTGATGTTCACTTCGAATTTATCTCCAATGAACCTCGTAGGAAATTAGGTAAGAGTTCTTCTGGGCCCCTACTTCCAGAAGATAAGCTTCGATGATGACGTTTGTGAAAAGGTTAGGGATGTATGTAACTCCGCAGAGACGGCAAGAACAATCTCAGCACACCGTTTAGTTACATAGCTTGTTCGTTAAGATAGGTAGAAACAATTGAGGGTGTGGAAGAGGTCAAGTGTTGACAAAAGGTTTCAGTGATCAACTGATGTGGTTAAGTCGCAATCAGCCCACCATTCCACCAGCCGACCAATAAACCAATCAACAAACCAGCCAGCCAGCCAACCAAACACCCAAATACCCAAACACTCAAACAACCAAATAATATGAGTTACCTTGTGTATGATATAACCTCTATCTCAGCTATTTCAGTAAGAATCTAATCTGGGTGTTCCTGAGTTGTGGAGCTCCTCGGAAATAATTTTTTTAAACATAGGAAAATATTGTGGCTGCCCAGAGCTTTTTATGTTGAGTTTTGACAATATTATTAATGAGTGATCACAATAATAGAAATATGACCAGAGTTTGTATGGCTCAAGTATTTATAGTATGTCAGAGGTTTTCAACTTTGCGATATTCTTGAGTAGGGTTAGAGCAGCGTTTCTCTAGCGGAGTTCCTCGGAACCCTAGGGTTCTGCAAAAGGCTCCTAGGGGTTCCGTGAGAAAGAGTGAGATAAGCTAATGCTAATTTCATGATCGTAATATTACTATACATGCGTATACAAAGGGGTATGAGATGGCTTGGACATGTTAGTCGTATGGAAGCTGGCAGAATCTCCAAGGACATAATCTACGGAGAGCTTGCTAGGGGCACTAGGTCTGTTGGAAGACCGTTCTTACGATACGAGGATGTTTGCAAAAGGGACATGAAGGCCTGCGACATCAATATTAGCAACTGGGAAGCGGTAACCAGCAACCGTGGAATTGGCGACGCACCATGAAAGAGGGAACACAAAGGAGTGACAGAGGGAGAGAGGAGAAACGGAAAGACAAGAAAAGACGTCAGCAAGAAACTATGACATCACAACCAGCCAGGCAAAGTCTTCGCTACATTTGCGGCACCTTCCAGAGGGAGTGTTTGTCCACGATAGGACTACACAGTCACAGCAGGAGAGGTATTAGGACATGAAATGCAAAAACCGGACCAGATTATTTTATGCACAACTCCATTGTCCCCCGAGATAAAAAGGATGCCAATATAAGAGGTGGCTGATTGTTTTGCCGTAACAGTTGTATTCACATCCAGTTCTGTTTAGCATGTCAGATAAAGGTATCAGTGCCAAGCAGAATACGAGTGGAGAGTGCGTGTCTCCCTGGAATGTTCCTCTTCTAATGGGGATGGCTTTGGTTTTTTATGAGTCTCTTGCTTTGTCTGGTGCTTGTAGCACTGTCTTCCATTTATTCATAGAATTTTTTTTAATTTTATGATTATTGGTGCTATCTTGTTCATGGCTAGTGTTTTGTGTGGAAAATGCTATCAAAAGCCTTTCGGTAATCGATCCAGGCCATACTTAGACCCTTCTTATTTCTGCGGCTGTCTTCAGTTATGGCTTTATTGATCAGTAGCTGAACCCTTGCCGTATGAACCCTTGCAGCATCCCTTCTGCTCTTCTAAAAACAGACTGTTTTCTTCCAGATGTTTGCTCATTCTCTGTGATGTTATTGCAGTAAATGTTTTGTAAATTGTAGGGAGACCAGTTATCGGTCTGTAATTTTGTGGGTTTGCCATTTCAGTGGATTTGGGAATTATTTTAGTTTTCCCTTTCGTGAGTCATTCTTCTAGTATTTCATTAAATTTCTCAGTAGCTGTTTATGTGTTTATGTTAGGTATTTTAACCAGAAGTTATGGATCTTGCCGTTCCCGGGTGCCTTCAAGTCACTTAGCTTTTGCAGTGCCTGGGTGACCTCTTCAGTTGTTATTGAGGTCCAGAGTTGATCAAGTGCTGTGTTCGTTGTTTTGATAGATCTTTACTCAGGTTATTTCTTCGGTGACCATATTTCTTTCCAGAATTCTTCCACTTCTGCTCTTGGTGCTGCATTGATCTCTAATTCATTTTTTGTCAAGTTCTTAGTAGAAAATTTGGGGATTGGAATTGCATTGTTTTTTTTTTTTAAGAAACGTTGACGTTTCTCATACCTGCGGATTCTTTGTATTTTGGCGAGGATATCTTGCTTTAGCTGTTGTCTAAACACAAGACACACTCTACACAGCAGGCCGATAACCCAAAGCTTCACACACACACACGCACACACACACACACACACACACACACAC
>NC_068982.1:82251952-82254421 GCF_001194135.2 Octopus bimaculoides | reverse complement strand
ATATATATATATATATATATCTATGTATGTATGTATGTATGTATATATATGATATTTACCACGTAAACTATGATGAAAAGAACTGGAGAGAGATATAGTATATATGTTTTTTTTTATGCAGGGGTTCCTTGAGGCATGTAATCTATTTTAAGGATACGTAAGGGTAAAAAGGTTGAGGAACACTGGGTTAGGTTAATAGTGCTAGCATATATTGTGCTATAACCGCCGTTACGAATGGTTTCTGCAGAGGTAGATCTACATTATTTACAATTGACTGATATTTGTCCTCATCTTGTTTGTTGTTAACACAACGTTTCGGCTGATATACCCTCCACCCTTCATCAGGTGTCTTGGGGAAATTTTTGGGAACCTGGGTTCTTATTCCTAACGTATTTTTCGATGTTGTTATCATTATTATTATTATTCAGGTCACTGCCTAGAATCGAACTCGGAATCTTGGTGTTAGTAGCCTGCGCTCTTAACCACTACGCATTATGCCCGTGGGTAATTATGGAGTGAAGTTTAGGTTTTATAAATCTAATATTCTCCTATCCTTCCTTAATACCGGTTCCCAAATGCTGCTCATATCTGCACTCGGTCTGCTTAGGAGGTTGTTGTGTCCTAGCATATGTGCTGCTTCTTTTAGTTTTCATATTTTCCAGTGGTGTTCTCTGTCTATTATTTTAACTTCATCCCACAGGGGGAGGTGGTCTCCATTTTTCCATACATGATCAGCTATATCCGATTTATCAATATCTCCCCGTGTCGCAGCTTTGCGATGTTCCTCTACCTTTATTTTGAGGGGGCTGGATGTTTCGCCTTGGTATAACCTACCACAGCTGCATGGGATGGAGTACACGCAGTTCTTAGTCATATTCTCTTCTATTGGTAGCTTTACGCGAAGGAGATGTTTGCGAAGTGTTGTATTACTCTTGAATACTGTCCTGATGTCATATGGGCTGCATATCTTTTGTATCTTTTCGGGGAAGCCTTTCACATTGGGTAGACAGACTGTGGACAGTTTATCGGTTTCATCCTATTTTTTCTTCCTAAATTGGAGTGGAGAGTATGCTTTCGGGGTAGTTGTTGCTTAATTAATTGTTACTGAGCTTGATCATTTCTTCGTGGTGAGAATCACGATCGCTACTTATATTCATTGCTCGATGTTTTAGACACTGAACAATCCCTCTCTTTACACTGTATGGATGGTGAGAGTTGAAGTTGATGTATCGTCCAGTGAAGGTCGGCTTGCGGTATACGGACGTCCTGAATCGATACTTGGTGCGTGTTATTAATACATCCAGGAATGCTAGCTTATTGTCTTTTTCTTTTTCCATTGTGAACTGCATGGATGGCTTTATTGAGTTCACATGATCTAACAGTACTTGAATAAACTTAACTACCTACTTCAGTACGGACACTGATATATATCGACAAGAAGAGGGTTTAGCTATTAGGTTCGCCGATAGTAGCCAATATATACATGGAATACTTTGAGAAATTGGTTTTAGGATCAACATCACTAAAACCAACCCTATGGCTGCGATATGCTGATGACACCTTAATACTCTGGCCCCACCAAGAAGATGTACATAATTCATCATGTCTTAAATATAGGACTGTAGAGGTAGATCTGTTTGTTAAAAGGGGTATCTTCATAAAATTAGTGTATCCAGCATAGAAATACAATTAGGAGGCATGACTGGACGAAAACTTTTACGGGGCGGAGAGTGAAGACAATGTGGAATTAATGCTAAGAACAAAGAATTCATTGATTCGTGGAAGAAAACGTGTAGACACCACTAAAATTTGACAAATAACGTGCATGCATGTGTGTGTGTGTGTGTGCGTGTGTGTGAGTGTGTGCGTGTATGCGTTTGCGTGCGGGCATGTACGTGTGTGTGCATGCGTGCATGTATGTGTGTGTGTGTGAGTGTAAGTGAGCATCCTAATCCGTAGGACTCAGTCTTGGATACATTTCATTCTATGGACTTGAGTAATATCGTTGGTAAAGGCATCAACGCCCCAACTTCAGTTTTCGTATTCCGCTACCTCAAACTTCATGTACAGCAAAATAGAATTGAAACGAAAGCAAGCCTTTTTATTGCCATCGCCCGCGATAGAGGGATCAGGCCGGAAGATTCCAAACAAAGAAAATGATGGAGCCTGTAGGCGGTGGCCAAATTACCAGCACGGGTCACGAGCCTGACACGGTCGAAAGGTTTACTGAAGCCGACAGTAATGGCACTGCGTTCGGAAGAACGGGAAATAACGCGTGATAACAGAGAGACAGTCACCGATAAGATTGAAGTCTATGGAAATGGTTCTACTTTTTAACCTAAACAGAAACTGATTTGTGATAATTGCAATAAATGTTGGTGTGTAAGATTTTAGTATGTCTGACAGTTTGTCTGAACCTACGCCTACGTATATATATATATATATATATATATATATATATATATATAT
>NC_068982.1:82246032-82247870 GCF_001194135.2 Octopus bimaculoides | reverse complement strand
AGAACAAAACCATGGTAAATTAATCAAATTCTACCACCTCCTAGATTTCGATTATCTCCCTTATACCGGAAGAAATGCCTAATTACCTCCCCCTATCTAGAACTCTTCTTTTCAGACTGGAGCGAACACATGTTACAATGAAGTAGAGAAATTTGAAAAGACAACACGAAACCGGTTATTTCTCCAAATACAATGTTTATATACCCAAAAAATTTTATAACATTTTTCTGACATAATTTAAATATATACTTTAACCATGTAACACAAGCCTTCTGTAGTTTTTTCACTCTTATTATCTTTTATATATATATATATATATATATATATATACAAGATAGATAGATAGATATATGTCCCCTTCTTTCATCTCCCTTCACTCTCCCCCTTTCCTTTCTTTAATGCTACTGTCATAAAGACGCGTAATAAGAAGTAGTTCTTAAAGAATTGTTTTTAATTTACACATATTTTCACCAACAAACAAATAAGGAGAGAACCGGAATATCGCTTTTCAATGAAGCAGAATAGTACGTCACCTACAAATACGTTCTTTTGCTAGCACAGTCGGGTGTGTGTGTGTGTGTGTGTGTGTGTGTGTGTTTCGCGCGTGCGCACGTATGTTCCAACGTGCGCGCATTCACGTCTCGACAATGAGTATTCAGTTATTCATCCAACTGAAATTAATTTAACAGTGGCTGTGTATTCCACACATAAGTGTTCCCTAAAATCAATTCTAAGATCAAATCAGAGTGACACAATGTGAAAAGACTGAGGCGGTGAAAAGTGTGCTGCCTGGTTGTGATGTGGAGGAGTTCGAATCGTGGTTTGTCCAGATCTGGGAGATGAAAACTCGACAATCTATTTCCGAGACCACCTACTTATATGACCGGAAAGAAAGAGGATGATGAGCTTGGTTGATCAGAAAGCAAGGCATGTTTATGTACTTGGCTTAATGGGAATGTTGATAAGGGATGTCGCTCGCATGGAACTAAATTTTCAAAAGCTTTGTCTGGATAACAGGATCGAGACATGACACTGCTGAAAGACAAGAGACGTCAGGTGAAAGTGAGAAAACAGGTCGAACCTAGCTGACCTACAGAATCACAACCAGAGAGAGTGTTGTGTGGTTAAAGGTATCATCTTTGAAAAAGGAAGACTTAAACGTTTCTCACCTAAGTCCGCTGAAAAAAACCCCGAATACCTGGTGATGGAAACAGATACAAGGACTGACAAGGATACCGTGACCGTTTGACATGTTTTTGGACCTGCAGAGCATTCAGGCACTCTCCTCTGCCTGAGAAAAAGAAATCTTTATATATCTAGGAGTTGCGGGTTGCGTCACACACAACTTGACCATAGCACAGGCTTACAGGATGCTAGTAGCAGACTTACATATGACCTCGCACAATGGGTGCGGCTGTATGAGTATGTGCGTGCCTGTGCGCATTGCATGCGTATGCATATATATATATATATATATATGTGTGTGTGTGTGTGTGTGTGCATATATCCAGGCATACATGCATGTATTATTGAGATAGGTATGTAAGTATAAATGTAGGTATGTATACATATACACATAGTATGTATGTATGTATGTATTATGTATGTATGTGTGTGTATGTATGTATGCAGGTATGTATGTATGTATATGCATGCGTCTGCAGAGTGAGAGGATGAGGTAGACACAAAAAGAAAGGAAATACACAGTAAACTGGAGGAGTCGTGGGAAAAAACACAGTAATATCAATTAACTCGGCATAATATAAAGGTATATAGGAATATATGCATATGTATGTGTACATATATATATATATATATATATATATATATATATATAT
>NC_068982.1:82242424-82243696 GCF_001194135.2 Octopus bimaculoides | reverse complement strand
ACTGTAAGAAATCTATTGCATAACTCTACAGCTACATACATAGGTGCAACTAAAAACTTCAAACATCGCCACGCAGCCCATTTGCACTCTTTTAGATATGACAAACACAGTAAATCTACAACATTAGCCAACCACATTCATCACCTCAAAAGCACAAATACCCAGTATCCTTTAAAATGGTCCATCTTAGATTCTGGAACTCCATACCAAGGCCAGCGCTCCAACTGCAAGTTTTGCTTATAGGAGGCGTTCCATATTTTAAAATACAATTCTCCCACTCTACTTAATCGATATAATGAAGCATTTAGCACCTGCAATCACCGTTTTTTCCATACATTCAAATTTTACCACAAACAAAAATGCACAAATGATCACACAACATAATCACACAGCTCCCTATAGGCAACCTATTCGACCTAGCAAAATCATCCATCTTATACCATTTTTTTTATCCTATCACTACTCAATATATGTTCCCAAATCTACTTCCTCTACACTTACTTGACAATAACACCACCACTGCATACAGGCTACTTCGTAACTTTTGATCCCACTTCCGCCATCTGTAAATTAGGTTTAGCTATATTTCAGAATATGATACTACTAATTCTTTCTCTCTCTCTCCTTTTTTCCTTTAATACTGTCCTTGGTTTGTCACCCATACCCCCACCACCTATATACTACCTCTACGCATTCCTTCTTCCTCACTAAACCTTTACCCTCATCCCCCCTTCCTCCTTCCCTCACAATACTCATCCTATCTGTCCAGTCAGATTAACTGACCACAAAAAATATACCACTACCATCCCCCACCGGAATCATTCCTCTATCCCCTTCCCATTCTGTCTTTAAGACTTGACCTATTTACCCTACACACATCTCTCACTTGATTTGAGACATCCTTCAAGTAAACACAAGCAATATGCCTCGGACACGATATGGCATATATCCACCTCTGCCATTTCAGCCTTTGCTGCAGCAACTATCTCCGGAAAATTCCCACAAGGATTATTTTACACGGATACTTACTACTGGAATGAAGCTACACTCCAAGTACTGTTCTTTCTTTCTTTTTTCAGCGCATCACACTCACTCTCACTTCCTATAACTCTCCGTTTATGGATATAATAATCGATTCCTTTACTATTTCTGTCTCCGATGAAGGGACGCATTGGATCTTCCCTGAAACAGCTGTAGGACTCTATCCATAAAATATATTTCCAACTTTACCATTGCTCTCTTTATCCTTTTATATATTTATACACACACGCC
>NC_068982.1:82240970-82241959 GCF_001194135.2 Octopus bimaculoides | reverse complement strand
ATATATATATATATACATACACACACATGTACATAATGTAATGTATGTATGTACATAATGTAATATATGCATGTATGTATGTATGTATGTATACATTAGGTCCTCCTTTACTGAACCTTAGCCCGATCTTCTCTGCATTTTGTTTCAGTGTTGTTGTCAACTCCTGCAGACCTGTACTGCTTTCTTCAATTAATGTGATATCATCAGCACAGTTAAGATCGTTCAGCTTTGCCTGCCATCTCTATGGTATTCCATGGTTGTATATACATGCGCATATATATACATATATATATATATATATACATATATATATATATATCCAAGAAAGTTAGGGGTTGTGAATCCAACCCACTAAGGGATAATATCTATCCAATATACTGCCGGAAGAATACCCAATTATTATTACACTAGTGTTTTTCCTTTGTATTACCAAGGGCAATAAATGTGTTCGGGTAAAAAGATATTTTACCATTAATTTATATAGCAATAAGAAAATGAAGGGGAATAGGTGGTATTCATCAACTTGCAGACATTGTATTATGTCCATTTACCTGTTTATTTGTTAACTAAGAGGACAATAATAACAATATTCAAACACATACGACATATTATGTCATATCAGTAATTAAAAAAGGACATCTAGTGACAGAAAATGGGACAATGACTTACAAATGTTTCAGTCTAGAGGTGACATTCTATCTATATCACTCCAATAGGCTGAAGTAATTAATAGATGAAATAGAGGTACATAGATGATTCTCTAGGCCTCTTCAGAGATTTTATAAAGTTCATAAAATTAATTTAAAATATCCAAATATAAAAATATAAAAACTATAAAAACTTACATAGTCACTAGATGTCCTTTTTTAATTACTGATATGACATAATATGTCGCATGTGTTTGTATATTGTTATTATTGTCCTTTTATTAAACAAATAAACAGGTAAATTGGTACAATACAATGTCTGCAAGTTGATGAATACCACCT
>NC_068982.1:82233444-82240749 GCF_001194135.2 Octopus bimaculoides | reverse complement strand
ATATATATATATATATATATATATATATCAAAACACCTTTGACAAACAAAAGCAAAACAATCGGATATTTAATAAATGAGTGGAATTGAACCAGTGTCTGTTAATTATATTAGCATAATGACTCTTCCTTGACACAACAAAATTTGTTTGAGCACACGAATTCGCATAAAAATCTTGCAAGCCGGATACAAAATACATATAGCCTTTACCTTTTCACCTTTTACCGGTTGCAGCCAGAGGTTGAGCTCATGCTGGAGAACCGTTTTTGAGTGTGTTGGGATTTCTTTTCTGTACAATTTTTGGTGAAGTTGCGAATTAGACGGAGCGATCTTCTTTGTACCTCCTGCCGCCATGTGAGTTCATCAGGTATCTCAGATAAAAATTTGTCCAAATGCTCTTTGAAGACCTCCGTCTGCACCTCATAAATATCTGAGGTTGTTTGGCAGAATATTGAATAGTTGTGGACCATTGGAACCCTAGCTGTTTATAGTGCCGGGTCCTTATTCTAGATGGAGAAGACACGAGCTTTGGTACTATGCAGTGTCGTCCATTTCAGTGGTTGGTATACCTTTCGGCTCTAAAGTTGGGAGATAGACCTCCCAGAATCTTCTATATATATATCATTGCATATTTTTCATGTCTTCTCTCCAGGAAGTAGAGCTTCAGTTACTTTAGCCTCTCTCAGTATCTCATCTGTTTCATTGAGTCATTCTTCTCTGTGTAGTGAGGCTGGATTGCCTCAAGTTCCGCCACCAATTTGATGATCTGCGGTGCCCACAATTGGGAGAAGTAATGCAGGTGACTGAAAACTATTGTTCTCCATGAAAGTAGCATGGTATTCGTTTTCCTGGTTCTGAATGATCTCAGATCCATCTCGCTACTCGCCTGCACAGAGTTGACATCTTGGTAATATACACATGAATGTTGCACCATTACTCCTGTGGAGTCCCAGACCACGTACCGAATCTTACTCTGGGAGGGAACTACAACCATAGTCCTGTGCATTTCGATTGTAGTCTGTCTGTGGGCCGATAGCAGAGTGCTGGAAGCTTCTCAGCATTGAACAGCATGTTATTTTCATCAGCTTATTTGTATATTGCATCCTGGTGTTTCTGCCATCGGGTACCTTGACTGCCTGTCATAATTTTGCATCCTCAGCATAACTGATGAGAGTTGCTGACTGCATGGCTGAAGCCACCACAAACAGTAGTTGTCCGAGCACAGTTCCTTGAGGAAGTCCACTTCGAATTGAAGTCTCCCAAGAGAGTGCATCATTGGCTGCAACTGTGTAACTTCTGCCTTTTAAAACAATCATTCAGCTACTCTCCTAATTCTCCACCGATGCCTTGCTAAAATGTGAAGTGAGAGGGATGAGCTTGCAATTTTTAGCATCTTATGGACAGGGCATATTATACATGCTTTTAACAATTTGGGAAGTTTACCACATGTAAGGAAACACTGAAAAAGTATCTGTAGTGGTTTTGCGAGAGCTCTCTTGCGTATCAAAGAAATCGATCTAAGCTCGTTGCTGAGTTCGAGTTTATCTTATCAATAGCCGATATTGCATCTGTCGATGTAACCAATAGTTACTTCTTTTCCATGTAGATCTGCAGTCAATAGTCTATCTTTCTCTTTTATGTCGATCTAACCGATGGTTGCTTCTTTCCCATGCAGATATGTTGAAAAGCTCATCAGATTGGCTTATTTCCATATTTCCCAGTAGAGAGGCAAAAACACACTGGAATTATTTATTCAACATTTCACTTATCCGCATGGGGTCTATAGTTCGTGAGCCGTTTCTTGAAACAGTAGCCCCGTCCAGTAGTGCACGGCAGATATTTTCGCAGACTTGTAGAAGGCTTTTAGATTCATTTTTATATTTTCCACCGCGCTGATTTCTCTTTCTACCCTTTTTCCTTTTCATGAGAGTCTGAGTTTGTTTTCGGTCTTTAACAGTGCTTCTTTGAGGAGGTATTTCTCGCTGATATTAAGTTATTTATTTAAGCGATTGAAGATCTTTATTCTCTGTCTCCTACAGACTCTCCGGTCTCAATGAATATATTTTATGTAGTGGCTCTCTTCTGGCTCGCATTACTGATACGAATTCTTTAAGTTTTATATCAATGTGTTATATAGAGAAACTTTTAAGCTAATTTTGCTGGACAATCCAATTTTTCAATTGACTTCCAGTCAGCCTTGTAGAAGTTAAGACAGGATAGGGTTTAGATGCCATCTATGTTGAATACATCTTTAATTAATTTTGGACCGTCAGTTCTAGTTTGTTGTGGTCCAAGAAGATTGTCAGTGATATCTTCACATTGTAGATAAGTTCCACATTGTTGGTGAAACAGAGGTCTAATTAATATGTTATTGTTTCTAGTTGGGGAGAGTATAGTTTGCTCAATACAATAAACAGCATTTTCATTCGTTCAAGTGTGGCTTAATGAGTGTATAGAAACGGATAAATTCACTTTCTTCCGCTCTGTTTGAGCCACAGATCTGGTAAATCCGTTGCTTTTCATGGATGCTGCAATAAGGTTGTTGGGTGTATCATTTTCGGTTATAACCCAAGCCCAGAGTGACAGTTCTATCACGGTAGTCTTCCAGTTTCTCGATGCCTTTACTGCACTAGAGGGAGCCACTTGCTTCTCTGGTTGCACCACGAAAGCAGCAGGTAGGATCAGCAGTACTTTTAAAAATATTGGCTGGGTAATTTCTAGTGAGGAAACTCTACTTCTGAGCTGCTATAATTAAGTCCTCTGTTTCTGATTTGAGTCCAGATGTAGCCAACCATTCATGGGTCGTATTTGTATTTGCACAAGATCGCTGGCCCTTATAAAGTATTTACCATGTAATGTCATACTTTCCTATGTATTTCGCAGCACTGAGATTCCATTTAATTTGGCTTGTGTTTTTTATGTTTTGCTATCACAGTGGGTTCTACTGTTTTATTATAATTACTATTATTATTATTATTATTATTATTATTATTATTATTATTATTATTATTATTATTACAGTGCTGTCAAAATATCTTTACGTTCAATTTATACCTGATAGCACCATCAGTTGGTATTAAATGCAATATTTCATTTGACCATAGTACTTTCAATCGCCATTTGTCGATCTCTCAGTTCCCTCCTCTTCAAATTATGTATTGGGATTCGACTGGACTCTCCCCTGGAAAATTTGTGTTTTTATATTAATATTATAAGGAATTATTGATATTTTATAATAATGAAATTTGGTAAATGTAAGGGTTTGTACTTTGTTAACTCCCTTTATGTTTTATTTCCGTAGGCGACGTAGGCGATAAACGAAAGTAAAAGTGAAATATTGGTGACAAATTAACTGCCTGTAGTTATCTTTATGATGGTAGTAGTGGTTATGGTGGTAGCGATGGAAGTGCTAGTGGTAGAGGAGGTTATGGTGGTAGTGGTTATGATATTCATAGTTATAGTAGTAGTGGTGATAGTGTTGGTGGTAGTAGAAATGGTAGCCTTACGATTTGGTTTTCATTTTATCATTAAAATTATGAATCTTTAGAAAAAACAATGGTTGGTAGAGTGGTCAGTGCCTCAAAGAAAATACATTGTGGTATTTAGTAACAGTTTTTTTTACACTCTTTGTTCAAATCCCACCAAGATCAACTTTGTCTTTCATACTTTTGGGGTCGATAAAATAATGTACTATACCAGTTATGTACTTGGTTCGATATAATCGCGAGTCGTCTACCGCCACATAGTTCTGGTTTTGAGCCTCTGCTAAAAATAACTATGAGATTTTATCTTGTTTAAAGTTGGTAGTTCGGAGAAATTCTTCAGGATTGAACTCAGAACGTAATGAGGTGCATCAGTACTTATACTGATAGGATAAACTAGCAAAATAATAATAATAGGAACTACTTAGTCTGGCAGACATCAATGATTCCGACACCTTGGAATGATTTTAAAGTGAAATTCTTTGTCAAAGTGCAACAACATCGTCTTTTATTGTCAAATGACATTTGTATCTAGTGTCCAACATATCTGGCACTACTCACAGGCAGAGACAGAGCCACAGATAGACACAAACGCATAAACACATGCACACATATATCTAGGGAAGAACATACCTTTCCATATACACAGTAATTCAAGACACGCACACAAACAAACACACACGCACACAAACACACACACACACACACACTCACACACACACACACACACACACACACACAAACATATGTATCTGAGATAGAATAGTTTTTTCAACATAGTGTTACACATACACAGAAACACATACACACAAAAATCACGCACACGAACACAGACACACACATATACACCACTCACAGACACACGCACACACCACGTCCATACAAACACACTAGCACAAACACAAATATACCCACAAACACCCGCACACACGACCGCATACAGACAAACACACACACTCTCACACACACACAAACACATTCACACACACGTGGTTATAAAAAATCGTTTGCTAAGGAGATAATTTTACACTTAAAAAGTGACAAATACTGAAACAACATCGAGTTAACCATCTCTCCCTCTATACACACACACAAAAAAACTCTCTCTCTCTCTCACACACACACACACACACACACACACGCACACACACACACAAACACGTACACGCACAACTCACACACAATACACACACCGGTCAAAATCAATGTATTCAGTGAAGTTGGACAACTTCCAAAATCTATAAGCACAGACCCCCCACTCCACCTCTTTTCTTTCGTGCTTTAAGCAGAAGGTTATACATTTTGGTGGCAAGTTCAACTAACACTCATCACTTGAATGTTGCATTATGTTATCAGCCTCAGAAGAAGTTGAAAGACGAAGTTAACTTTAGCAACATATGAGCTGAAGGCATAAAGGGACGACGCTTAATACCAAAAAACATTTTACTTTTCAATTTTCTCCTTGTTTCAACTAATTCTTTCTAATTTAAGCTTAGCGGGTATTTTATTTTATCGGCTCCGAAAGGGTGAAAAGCAAAGTTTCTCCCGGCAATAAAGAGCCGAAAGAAATACAGGTTTCAAATTTTGATACAAGGCCAACATTTTTAGAACAGGGGGAAAATAGATTACATCGACCCCAAGTGATCTGGTACGTATTTTATCGACCCCGAAAGGATGAAAGGCACAGTCGACCCGGAATTTCAACTCAGAACGTAAAGACTGACGAAATTCCGCTAAGCGTTTTTCCCGATGTGGTAATGGTGGGGTTCTACCAGCACGCCGCCTAAAACCAGAAGAAATACTTTCTCTGAATCTCTATCGATACTACCCGCTCTCCTACACCCCACTCGTATAAAATAATTCTAATAATTCTAATTTAGGTAAAAGACCAATAACTCTTGAGGCAACGAAAGTTTGCTACCTGATTATATCGCGACAGTATTTGATATTATTTTATCGACCACCAGGGGGATGAAAGACAAACTTGACCTTGAAGAAACCTGAAAGTTATATAAATCAGCTGAGCATCAAATTGAAAGGTCATAATACTTTGTGTAATTCGTCATATTAATTTTTACAAGAACGGTTCACACTAGATTCGAAGTTTCGGCTCTTGCTAGCCGTCATCACAGTATGGTTTAATTTGGGGAGACTTTTTGGGAAAGCGTTGTCTTGCTGAGTGGAGCAATGTATATCAAATTTAGGTGTCATATAAATCTGGCAGAAATGCAAAGTAGTTGTGTAAGAAGGAAATATCGAGAAGGATAGGAGGAAAACATGTGCTTGTAGCCGTGAGTTGAAAGGAGACAGTCTAAGTTTGATAAGGGAAGATTGTTATTGTCTGGGTTCAATCGAGCATGTATGTGAGGGAAGATAATACTATTGTGTTGGTGAAGAGGATCATATAAGAATGTTGATAGATAATACAGGACCGATTTGCACAAAATCCTAGGTCAAAGAGGAGTCAAAATTAGTGTTAGTGCCAACTGATTTCTTTTAAGAAATTTAGAATTAGATTTTTAAAAAAGAGGTTGGATTGATATGGATTTTGTCACAAAAAATTATTCATTGGAGTAAGCTAACATATTTCTAGCATGTCCATACATGTAGTGTCACTGTCATCACCTTTTCGTTGGCCATTCTCATGAGGTTGGCTTTTTGTGAAGGAGGGAGTTCGATAATGCTGCCCCCGTTTGAGTTTCTTGCCATGATGTAGGTTCATCTGGGATCTTGGACAGCCAGGTTTTTTTGGCAAGATATTAGATATTGGTAAGATGTAAGTTTTTGAATCCCAAGCTATTACAGTACCTGGGTGGTTGTGACCATTGGGACAGTGCAATGACGTCCTATTCGGGAGCTGGTATAACTAAAGATTCCAAAGTCTAGGTTCTTCCGCATCTGTATCAACGCATATCTCTCCAAAGAGTAGAGTCATAATTCTTCCAGTCTCTCCCAGTAACTCAACTTCTCTATTGATTCAATTTTCCTGGTGTAGTACTGCTGAACTGCCTCAGGTTCTGCTATTAATTTGTCACTGTGGAGTGACTACAGTTGAGAGTAGCACTACAGATAGCTGAGTATAAATGCCCTCCATAGGACCAGTAAAATTTCCTTCTCCCTTGCTCTGAAGATTCTCAGAACCACCCATCCAGCCATTCGCCTGCATATTTCCACCAACTTTGGTGAAACAAGGTGTTCTTTCTCATGCCATTCCCCTGGTCACGCACTATGTTCGACTTTGGGATTGCCACTCTTTTTGCTGCAATGTATCTTTGTTGCGGCGTGTTAGCATAAGCTGGCTGATAGCGGAGGACTTGTAAGTTTTCAGCATTAAATTGCATATTCTTTTCTTCTGCCCATTTATATATGGCATCTAGGTCTCTCTGTTAAGGATTAGCATCGAGAGGTTCCTTGACTGTTTGTGCTACTTTTGTATCGTCGGCATAGTCAGTAAGTGTGGATGTCTGGGAAACTGATGGCATGCTTGAGAAAGCCAACCCAAATAGCAACGGCCCCAAGACAGTTCCGTGACACATTTTCCTTGCCATTAATGTTTCCTTGGAGAGGACCCCATTAACTACCACAAGCTGGCCTTTGTTTTTTACTTCCAGTCTCTGTAACTTGTTACATATCGTCCTGAACGGAAGCCATGTGGGGTGTCAGGAACGTGATCAGCTTCCTCCTGACAATTCGTTCCCTGACATTGCTGACATGTGAAGTTAGAGACAGACAAGCCTGTGGGCGTCTGCGTACGGAGTTCTACACACACACACACACACATACATACATCATATATATGTATATGTGTATGTATATATGTATAT
>NC_068982.1:82232551-82233328 GCF_001194135.2 Octopus bimaculoides | reverse complement strand
TATATATATATATATATATGTATATATATATGTATATATGTATGTATATATATATGTATATATGTATGTATGTATGTATGTATGTAAGACGGGAGTCTTTCAGTTTTTCAGTCTACTAAATCCACTCACATGGCTTTGATCGGCTCGGGCCTGTAGTAGAAGATGCAACGCAGCGGGCCGGAACCCGCAGCTATGTAGTTGGAACGCAAACTACTCACCATACGATTCTTATCACATATGGAATGTGATAACATAGAATTATAGCATAGGATTTCTACCGGGTATCTTGATGCACCACACATCGAATCGCTAACTGCCACACATGGAAATGATTAGTAATGGCCCACATTGATTCGCCTGGCTTTTTGCTGAGGATGCTCTCAACTTGCTGGACAAATTCAGCTTTTCTGACAATACCTAGCCGTTGAGGATGTGATTTTTTCTCTTTTGGTTTCCAGAAACAAATTCTCGCTACATATCAGGAACTTTTTTCTGATGTTGAACACGAAGGACCTTGCGACATTTAACAAAGTAGTAATTTCAGCGGCAGTTTGGTTGGTGGCTACGGCATGCCTAGGTTCGAAGCTTCCATGTCGGGGCTAAAAAGAGAGAGGACCTTTAGTTAATGTTTGGATCATTTATGGTTCTTAAAAGTTTTGCTCTGAAAAAAAAAAAAAACAGACGTATCCTGTATACATATAGAAATACATACATGTATGTGTGTGTATATATATATATACACACACACACACATATATATATATATATATATATATA
>NC_068982.1:82226577-82227744 GCF_001194135.2 Octopus bimaculoides | reverse complement strand
ATATATATATATATATATATATATATATATATATATACCGGAGCAAGCACATGAATATAAAACAAGGTGGAAAAAAGAGTACTCAAATACCAGAGGTAGAGTAATAAGCTCTATTTAATAGCAGCAGAAATATAACAGAAGTTGTTACTCAGAGTTTTACGTTCCCGTTCGTCGGACAGTTTTGTTAAAATTATGGATAGTATATATTTTGGGAATCTTGAACTAGTTTTCAATCCCACTGTTGGATTTATATATTGTAATGCATGGTTATTTCGCTTCGATGTATTTCTTAAGAATAGCTTATGCTGTTATATGTATATATTATTTTCATGTTTAACATTTTATTTTTATTTCATTTTATTGTATTTTACAAACCCATTTAATCTTATATATATATGCCTGTATATGTATGTAACTATGTGCATGCATCTGTGTATTTTGGTGTATATATGTATATTATAGACGGGCTAGTATGGGTATACACTGTTGTAAAATATTTATAGATAATTTGATATATGGTGTTCCATTCTGCATGTTTTTTATCCGATTTTTATTATTATACACTTTTATTATTATACACTTGTATATGTATTCACCAAGAGATTTTTTATGCGCGTGCATAGTTGAGTGCATATATGTATATGTGTATTTGTGCGTATATTTATGTCTTACATATATATGCCTGCATATGTATGTAACTATATGCATGCATCTGTGTATCTTGATGTATATATGTATATTATAGATGGTCTAGTATGGGTATACACTGTTGTAAAATATTTATGTAATGCAGCGTGAAAATTTTAATTTTAATTCTTATGTATTAATTGACTTCTATTCCGTATATAATTATTTACAATATGTATCTTGAATCTACCCTTCGATTTAAGGTTTTCTTCGATTTTACAATAGGATGAATTTATATTGAATTCATTTTTGTTCATTGCATGCTTTAAGACCGTTAATTGAAATGACCAATGAAACAAATCCATTTTAAAGGTGTATCCTTTAACTAGTTTTGATTATATCGTAATTTCTGTTCCATTTTAAGAAAACTGTCCGACGAACGGGAACGTGAAACTCTAAGTAACAGCTTTTGCTATATTTCTGCTGCCTTTAAATAAAGTGTATATATATATATATATATATATATATATATATATATAT
>NC_068982.1:82225464-82226339 GCF_001194135.2 Octopus bimaculoides | reverse complement strand
AGAGAGAGAGAGAGAGAGAGAGAGAGAGAGAGAGAGAGAGAGAGAGAGAGAGAAATAGATAGATAGATAGAATATATATACATACATGTATATATATCTACATATATATACATATACAGTATATATATATTTATGTATATATACATATATACACACATGTATGTGTCTATATACATGCATGTGTATATACATACATCTATACGCATAACATCTATGTGCATATACACACATACACATGACAGTAAATCAAAACCATTTCAATCCAAGATATATTTATGTTTAACAACTGAATGAATTTAATAAAAGCACCTAAATATGAAACATCATGAAAATTCTTCTGACGTCTTTCTTAGGCGACACATTTTTCCATTCGAGTCAATACAGAATTACAGATAGTATTAAAGGAATTTTGATTTACTGTCGGGTGACTTTTGGCCATGTCTGTATAGTCCCCAACCCAATTCAGGATCACAACACATAAATACACTGCAACACAATTTTTTTTCTTCAACAGGCCCTGCCCTATTTAGCATAGTCCCGAAACAGATCAAAGAGGGAAACGATCCCATTAACTTTAAACGCAAGATGGACACATTTCTTCAAGGAATACTAGAAAAGCCACCTAGACAAAACACATATACAACTCAATCAGCAAGACCTCCCTACTCGAATGGACCATGATATCACAAAACTGGACTTTAAAAGGATTTAGATAATTCTATCAGGTGGTGCTATTAAGTTAGACATGGTCTGGACCAACCTTTCGTCGAATCATATCTAAGTTTATCTTAGCTTATATATATATATACATACATACATACATATATGTATATATGTGTATATATATATATATATATATATATATATATATATAT
>NC_068982.1:82220556-82223813 GCF_001194135.2 Octopus bimaculoides | reverse complement strand
AATTGAAAAAATTGGAGTCAACAAGAAGGGGTACTGTTGGACATTTATTCTTTAATCGTTGTAATTGTTTCCACGCAAAGTAGTTCTCCAGGAGTGCAGGTACTTTATTATGCAACTGCTTGCCTGCATCATGAGATCTAGTTGTGTTCTCTAAGGCGATATGTAAATATTGTCTCCGTAAGTTTAAAATCCTTGGCTTCAAGAACATCCCCTCTGTCTGTCATGGCCTGAACTTGGTAATAGTCACTGAGCTTATCAGGATGTGCTGCTGATGAAGGGCCGTCGGCAAATTGCTTTGAATGTGTAGATGTAGTAGGATGGTGTTTCTGGTACTGTTAAAGTAGTTGTTGTTTTAAAGGGATTAGTATTTTATTTCTTTGTACTGCTGATGTATTCTTCATGATTAGTTATAGATGCGATTTTCACTGACCTTTAAGATTCAACGCTCGGACACATACACGCGTGCATGCACACACTCGCGCATATACACATATATTTGCGGAGTTGTGGACTAAAAGCAGAGAGTAAAGGCTTCATTTTGGCTGCACAATGCCATTGTCTTTCCACGCACAACTTGCAAGCCAATGTAATAAATGGAACTGACACAAAGTGTCAATTTTGCGTTGAGCAAGTGGAGACCATTGACTACTTTGTTTCAAAGTATTGGTTCCGCAGGAGTATAAAACTAAGCATGAGAGCGTAGGACGATATTTACATGGGGTAATATGCAGGTTTTACGGTATAAAGACAGAAAGGGAAATGGTACAAGCTTGAACCAGATGCAATAACTGAAGACGAGAATGTAATAACCCTTTGGCATTTTTTGTGGACACCGACAGAAAGATCAAGGCCAATAGACCCGGTACAATTATGAAGTACAGCAAAAACAAAACATGTCTTCTAATTGAAATGGCAACACTATCTAATCACATCATCTAGAAAGAGTTCCGAAAGCTTAGTAAATATAAAGACCTGATAATTGAAATTGAGAACATGTGGTCTCTTAAGGCCTGTACATTGTCAATGATGATCGGTGCATTTGGAATGATTACGTAGGTAACAGGGAAGTTGATGGAACCAGAAGCCTGGGCAGCCATTCCTGGAAGAGACATAAAAAATAGCGTTACGGTGCACGTCTTGAGAAGGGCTTTATCGATTTTAATACCTTGCAAAGATATTTACTGATTTGTTTATGCTCTTATGGTGACAGTTATAAGCCAATTGTTTATTAAATGTTCGTGTTACTAAATTTCGCCCCAGGTATCAGTTGACACTCAGTAAGATACGGAAAAGAATCGGAATTCAAAAGAAAGGGCGGCGAGCTGGCAGAGTCGTTAGCACGCCAGGCAAAATTCTTAACGGCATTTCGTCCGTTTTTACGTTCTGAGTTGAAATTCCGTCGAGGTCGACTTTGCCTTTCATCCGTCGATGTCGATAAAATATGAACCATTTGACCACTGGGCTTGATCTAATCGACTTTACCCTCCCTCGAAACTGCTGACTTCGTGCCAAAATCATCATCATCATCATCATTATTATTATTATTATTATTATTATTATTATTATTATTATTATCTGTCTGTCTGTCTGTCTGTCTGTGAGTGAGCGACCAATGTAAGAATACAGTAAAGAGGTGACAGTGTGAGTAGATGAAATAATGAAAGAGGATATAAATGAAAGTGAGTAGCAGTGTAAAGGAGAGAGAGAAATAGATAGAGAGAGATTAAGAAGATAAGAGAAGGGGCAGAGAGAGCGAATAAGAGAGAAAGGGAGAGGGTGAATTATAAAACTACTTGAAACACAAGTGAGATGTAAAGTTTTTCATGTAAACAGATCAAATAACTGTGTTCGGAGTGGATTCCCATGGCATTTAACTTTCATATTGTGATACACTATCTTTAAGCACACCAGTAAACATTACTGACTACTTGTGTGTGTGTGTGCGTGCGTGTGTGTGTGTGTTTGTGTCTGTCTGTCTGTCTGCTTGTCAGTCTGTGTGTGTGCGTGTGTAGCCACACACACACATACATATGCAAACACACAATTACATTTTAAGTGCGTATATGTATATATTCATAGAAATAGAAATATGTAGCTGTTGTTTACTGTTGTTTTAAATATACTTTTCACAAAAATATATGCGTACGTAACACTCCTGCCTACACAGATAGGCATACACACACACGCGCACACACACGCATACACATATCCCGCTGTGTCTTTATTTCTGTATAAACACACAAACTATAGTATTCACACACAACCACGCACACGTTCACACGTGTATACATACATACATACATACATACATACATACATACATACATACACATACCCATATATATATATATATATATATATATATATATATATATATATATATATATATATAATGCGAGAGAGTTAGGGGTTGAGGGTTCAACCCACTAAGGGATAGTATCTATCCAATATACTGCTGGGAGGGTACCCAATTATTGCTACACTAGTGTTATACCAAGTGCAATAAATGGGAGCGGGTAAATGGAGGATAATATGCTGAACCCAACTACTTGCAGACAGTGTATTCCGTTGAATTCCTTAATTTAATTCATAGCTAAAGTGACAAAAAAGAAAAAAAACCAAAGTACAGGTGTTTATGACAAATCATGTTATTTTGCCAACCGGGTTTACATATAGAAGTACAAAGTACATAAGAAATTAGAGAATGAACAGAAGTTTAATCTTACAGCTGTTTCGGCCTAGCTTTAGCATGCCCCATTCTATCCGAATAGTTCTTGCCGGAGTGATTATCGGATGACATGTTGAAATGGGGTTCGAGTCACACACGTACGGAAAAACCTTGTTTTTTCTGTCGAGGGCTTATATGCCCCATTATTAGACTATTTCTTTAGTCCATTGCGCGGTGATCGCTAAAAGCCTTATATATATATATATATATATATATATACTAACAGCTAAACCCGGTTTCACCCGGTCTGTTTGGATGATGTGGCTGTGATTGTTTTCAGTAAGGCATAATCTATAACAGCGTTTCTAAACCTGATCATTTCGTGTCCCGTTTCGATTGGAGCCTCCAGCTGTATGAAGATTTTACCCCCTCCTGTCAGAAAATGGCTTCAGGAGTTGTGAAGAAAGAATTTGTACGTAGTAGTGAGTGCTATTCTACTGGACGTCTGTCTAATCATTAAAAGATTTATTTAATTATGTACATAGAAAGAAATTATACATTAATCGCAATTTTTGTAAGCAGTTTTATC
>NC_068982.1:82219870-82220546 GCF_001194135.2 Octopus bimaculoides | reverse complement strand
TGAAGCTGTAAGAATGAACGGGGAAATTGTGTGTAAGAATTAATAGCAGAAGTATCCAATTTAAGAAAAGTGAAAAGAAAAGCAAAGTGAAGTATGGAATAAGTAATTGTTATACGCTTATAGAAAAACAATTTATATTATAGAAATTGATACATACCTGTTGAAGATTAAAATGAGCTATTGTTTTCGACGTGTGTATAATCATAGAGAAACTGAAAGACATGAAATGTCCGTTTGTGTTTGTATATGTGTGTATTTTTGGCGGGATTTTTGCATTTAGCAGGAGTTGGTTTGTGTTTTATCTGTCGATCAATGGCCGGACAGGTGAAAAGGGATGGCGTTCTTTTGAAGTGGGCGTCGAAGATACATGGAGAGTTTTATGGCTGAACTTCTTTTGAAGTTCTGGTGAGAGAGGAGATTTGATGTGCGTGCGTATGTCTGTGTGTATGTGTGAGTGTGTATGTTTGATGGGGTGTACATGACAGAGAGAGTAATGTTGATGGTGTATGTGTATATGAGAGAGAGAAAGAAAAAAAGAAAGAGAGAGAGATAAATGAAATTTATCATTCAGTTTATTTATTTATTATGTACATATGTATGAATGGCTTCAGTGACACACACTCACATACACGCACGCACGCAGGTTGTTTTAATCTATTTTCTCTGTAAGTATGGG
>NC_068982.1:82216403-82219462 GCF_001194135.2 Octopus bimaculoides | reverse complement strand
ATATATATATATATATATATATACGTAAATAGAATGAATGTATAAAATTTTATGCTAAGTTTCGAGTACTAAAAAATCTATGAATTGATTGCTGTACCTTTCCTCTGCCGAACGGATAACATATCTACTATATCGTGATTGAAGAGACGGAAGAAGGAAATACTAGAGTCATGAAATTTTAATGAACAATGTATGAAAATTTTGGCTAATGAAGAAATTTGAGTTTGTAAGAAATTAAGATTGCAGATGATTGAAGAATGGCGATGAAAACTTTACCTTAGCAATTAACTGAAAAATAAATTTTAAAAATGAATGAAATCTTAAAGCATATAACGAACTGAAAGAAATGGCAAGTTCTTTTTCCTTTTTTTATTTCCTGTGCCAGAAAATTATTTGAAACCTATATTTAAACGATCAATGGACGTTGACAGCGAGCTGAATGGAATATATGAATAATGATATAATACTTTTTACAGAGTGATTAAAATTGTAATTAATTGAAAAATTTGCCACCGGAATTGAAATATTTATTTAAATATATTTCAATGAAATGAACAAAGTCTTTACTTGGCGTTATTTTTGTTTAAAACTCCGGTGACAAGAATTACTGTATTGGAATGAAAATACTGCGACGTGGGTAAATGAATAGAAGCGCAATATAATGAAGCACATATTGGAATAGAAGAAACAAAACTATATTTATACATTATATGATATTCTATTATATACTGCTTCTTATATTATCATATATTATGCAATATGTTAATAAGGCTTTAAAATAATAATTTTATATGTTATATTATAATAGAAATCCACAATGACTGAAGCATACAAAATATTGGAACTGATTTACGTTTATGGTTCGTAGATGAAAATTTGTTTAACCGAAAGTTGTGGGCTGCAGTTAGACATTCATGTGATCGGCTAAACGACAATAATAGCGAAATAGAGTGTGTATGCATGTGTGTATCATCATGATCATGACCATGATCATCATCGGTATCTCACGGTTCCGAGTATTTGAATCTTTTGTGTTCTCAGTTGATTACACACACACACACACACACACAGACACGCACACGCGCGCGCACACATATTTGACCAGTGATAAATATTCTCAACAACGACATGAGAGTTAACGCTGAGTCTAAAAGAGACCGGTGTAGCACCTCAGCCTCATTTCTGTTTTGTTTGGTTCCATTAAGAATCTAATTTCTACGAATAGCATCGTTCACATCTTTGTTTGAGGAGAATGTTCCAGCTATTTTGTGTCTTCGATAAAGCATCTAGGCTTCATATTCCTGCAAATAGAGTTTCACTATTACTACAAAAGGCAGCGTCGAAAAATGCGAAACCAGGCATTTGCAGACTGGATCAGATTCCAACAAAACTTATCAAACATGGCGGTAAACCCTTTTCATTAAGATTCAACTCATCCTTCGTTTCTAGGATGTGAAAAATGTTCCTATTTTGACGATATTCATAAAATAAGAACAAACTACGAAATGATATTTTTGAAATAACAACATCCAAATAATCAAATGGCTCAACAACATAGTAGAAATACTTCTAAATTCACCCAAATTGACAATACAATGTTACAAAACTCTTCCAAGCGCTCAGCTAAGCGTTCAACAAAAAATGTTTCAACTATTATCGAGATTGATATCAGTATTTTAACGTATAATTCAAACATTGCTTTTTGAATTTGATGACATCTTTGAAGTAGATTAGCTTTTTGTGATAACCATGGGAAGTTAAGATGAAGCTGAAGATTCTATAACATGTATTCGAAACAAACTTAGATCCTTAGGCGTAGAGTTGTACAGATAAGATGGACGAGTGACCTGTTGCAAAGTGAAGAGCTACAATCTAAACAATTCCAGCTACTATACATTCACGTCGGGATGTATAGAGACGGTGGGCGACTGATCACTTCTTAAATGAAGAGCTGTTATCTAAACAATTCAAATTTAGGAAACTTTTAGTAGAATGCTTCGATCAGTCCGAAGCTGTGTAGAAAGACAATAGCCTAAGAAAGCCAACAGTGAAATCGAAACCAGAATATGATGACTGCGATGGTAATTCCTTAAATCTCTCCGTCAAGTCTGCGTCCTCACACTTTACACGCATTTATATTGAATGACATACTGCATGTACGTGTTTACCTCGGCATATACATATATATATTTATATATACTTTATATATGTATATATATATAATATATATATAATACATATATATATATATATATATATATATATATATATATATATGGTTCAAATATACAAAAATCAAAAGACAGCAAACAAGTTGTATTAGTTTCACGCTCTGAAAAAATAGAAAAGTTATTGACGTTTCGAGCCTACACTCTTCACAGAAAGGAATGGGGAAAGGAAACGGAGAGAGAAAAAAGAATATATATATGCATATATTGTTTATACCCTTGATTACAGCATGAACGCCACAACGCTATATGCATCTATATTCATAAAGCGAAAGTTCTCCGGTGTATCGCCGATTGTCATATAACTTGGGCCCAGGAAGCATTAGCCAATTAAACACTAGTCACTACCTCCCCACACTATGGAATAAAGAAACATAAACAGCGATATACAGCTTAATTTTATGGAGCTATGCATCAGTGGACCGTTTAATGTCTTCCAGATTTGCCGATCCTGTTAGAACATAAAATTTAAGAAGGCAACATTTACACACACACACACGCGCACAAACGCTCGCAGGCGCAGACACACGCATGCATACACACACGCACACACACGCATACAGATATACACACACTTTCACACATACGTGCATGCATTTTAATAGACATCACAAAGGTATGCATGTGTACGTGCTTGCGTGTGTGTGCATATGTGTATGCATATGTATGTATACATATATGCACACACCATGATATATAATACATATATATGTTATACACACACACACACATGTATGTATATATATCTATACATATATAAATATATATACATATACATATATACACACATATATATATATATATATATATATATATATATATATACACATA
>NC_068982.1:82215305-82216065 GCF_001194135.2 Octopus bimaculoides | reverse complement strand
GTATAATATATATATATATAAATATATATCATACATATTGTATATACATGGATATATATATATATATATTTGGGTGTGTGTGTGTATATATATATATATATATACATACACATATATATAAACACACATATACATATAATTCGTTATAAACCTATTCGCAAAGACACGTACATACATACATGCATACATACATACATACAGACAGACAGACAGACAGACAGACAGACATGCATGCATACATACATATAAGCGTACTTACATACATGTGTTGGTAAATATGCAGATCTGTGTACGTGTATGTATACACTCAAACACATAGGAGTATATATAAGACAATATACACACTAGAAAAACATGTGTAGATACATAGGCCCACATTACATAAACATCAGCATAAAATATACATACTCAAGTATACTCACTTAATAAGCTACACATACACAGTGCACACACACACATACACATACACACACATACACACACACGCACATTCCTCATATACACGCACAATCCTCACACACACTCCTAAGTATTGTACATTTCTACAGATACACTTACATAGAAGCATAAACATACAATGGACCACAAATTGCATACACATACAATTATATACACACATTAACAGACAATAACACGCACATATATGTTCATACATAATTACAATCATGTGATATACATACATAAGCTCAAATACACATATGCGTGCATGTATAGATATATACACGCAGATATAATATATATATATATATATATATATATA
>NC_068982.1:82209136-82210575 GCF_001194135.2 Octopus bimaculoides | reverse complement strand
ATAGATAGATAGATAGATAGATAGATGGATAGAAAGAGCTGATAGGTAGTTAGATCGATGTAAGGAAAGATAACTAGATAAATAGATCAACTCGACGTAAACACAAACACATATGCATACCTGTTTAAGCGTGTTCGAGAGTACAAGTATGTGCGTGTGAGTCCCTGTGTATGTGTGCGTATGTGACTGCGCATGTGAGTGTGAGTGTGTGTGCATGTGTGTTTATGTGTGAGTCTGTGAGTGTGTGTGAGTATGTGCGTGTGTGGGTGTGGGTGTGGGTGTGGGGTGAAAAGTTGCTGAGTAAATAATCTGCCGAAGTTTTGATTTGCTGGTTATCAAAATGTTAATTAAAGAGTATAAAATTGGTGTTGTGTGCGAGATAAATAAGATGGAGAATATAAATGGTCTGAAGGCGGGGCTCTGTATTCCTGGTGTGTACTGTGAAACAAACTGTTAGAATTATTTTGGGGTTTGCGAAAGATATTGGATTTCTAACTTCACAATGGAGAAAAAGTAAAATTTTTTGAACTTAATATGTCTCTGTTCGACAAGAGATGTCAGCTACCTGTAGCCAATCAAGTAAACTTATCGTCTTCTAGGTACTTACCCCATTCGCAGTTTCCGGTTTACAGATTTATGTTCAGGCTCACCCACTGAGCGACGCCCAAACCACCGTTTTCTTCCAGGAAAGTACGTTACTTCCCACGTTGCCTCACCCCTTTGTGTGATACTTGAAAAGTTCATCAAAGGCTCGACGAGAGAGAAGAAATGCTCTTCTTCGACCTTTCCATCGCTCTTCAACCAATACTTCTTTCATTAAATCCATAAGGCAGAGGAAAACTGACCGCTTTTCCTTACGCAACAAATGTTCGGGATAAACACAGCCAAAGCACAGAACCACTGTTTGCCATAACTCTACAAGTTAGCAATCTGCTGACACCGAGCAAGAGTGTGAGAAACAGTTTCAGCTCATCTTTGTTGTGTGTTTAGAATTTTTTTCCAAAATAGGTAATTGGCAATGCTATACTGATAGATATTCCTTAATACAAAACACTTCCAGAAATGGCACCTGATCACGTCTACATCGCAACAAAATTTTCACCTAAAACAGGGTTTCACAGTCTTAGTCACTTTGAAGCTTACTAGAATACGAAGCATTAAAACATCCTGCTGCACTTCATGTTGAAAATGTTTAAAATATATATTTCAAAGTTTAAAATATATTAAGAATATAGGAAACTATTGCATTCCGTACTTTGTTAAACATATATGTGGAAAATAAAATTATAACGAAAAGTACGACATTCAAACGTTAGTCTGGATTTTCAATAATGTTAATGCTTCGTTTTACTCCTTCGCAACAAAAAGTTTAAGACCCACTAACGGAGGAAAGCGATGTATAGCAATGACCAATACTCCAATGCTGATGTTGCCTATAT
>NC_068982.1:82207649-82208684 GCF_001194135.2 Octopus bimaculoides | reverse complement strand
GAGATTTAAGTAAAATAAAAAATAAAAGTAAATTAACAAAGTAAAATAATAAATAAACAAAAAGACGTTTGAAATATACATAGAAATTTTTCAAGCATTTGTATATTCATTCTTCCACTCAGCATTATTTGAATCGAGACGGAAAACATTGAAGGAGTTGGCTGGTTGCATATCTAATATTAAAATTTTTGACTTCCTCACTATTATTGCAAAAATATATCTATTTTCTAGAAAAAAAAAACTCACTATACAAAATACTGGTCAAGATGTATGTGTATTCACGCTCATAAATACCAAATAAGGAGCTATATCTTATTTGAAATTTATATTTAAAGATTTGCTAACCGTCAACTGTCATTTCTACTATGTTTTTAAGTGAAAATATATATTCATATACATAGGTATGTATGTATAAGTATATGTGTGTATACAGATATATATATATATATATATATATATATACATATATACACACGTACACACACATATATATATGTATATATGCACACATATATATACATATACACACATACATGTATATACACGCTTATGTATAAGCAATGATACATACATATGTATAACTAAATTCATATATATAGCTGTCTATATAATACTACAAGTATGTGATTGCTTGCTTGCATGCTTCCTTGCATGCTTGCTTGCGTACATGTCTATAATTTAATATAACCAAATCGCCGAATAATGGGAAAATACTCTGAAAGTAAACTACCCCTGAAATGTGAATACCAGTAGAATAAAGCAAATTTCCCGTAAATCGGACTACGGATTCCTGTTTGTGGGAGTGTTTGTTTCCACAAATTTAAGCAGTGAAACCTGGATAATTTTGTTTGAGTGCGTGCTTGTCTGTAATTTAATGCAGTCAAACCGGCGCATAATGGGAAAATACGCGGAAAGTAAGGTACCATTGAAATGGGTATACAAACGGAATAAAATAAGTTTCGCGTAAATCGGACCATGGGTTCCCGAGATATGCGATTTTTTTCGGGTACCTTGACCCAACAGGTCACGGGTAGT
>NC_068982.1:82207033-82207549 GCF_001194135.2 Octopus bimaculoides | reverse complement strand
TATATATATGCATGTATATATAGATGCATACTCATATACGCGGATAAATATCCGTTCACATACACACACAAACACGTCTGTTAGTCAGATTGATAAACACAGAGACACGCATAGGTATACATACGCGCATAGACACATGCATAAATGACTATACATGCAGTGTGTGTGTATGTGTGTGTGTGTGCATATGTACCTTATCAATATTTACTACTGCGTTATCTCCCTTTGCCTAACGTTATTGTTTCCGACAATAATATCATTTGACAATAGATAAATATATTTAACATTAAATATTTTATTATATCTTATCGGCACACGTATTATTAATGATGAGTGCCTGTTTTTCCTTTATTGATTCACTAGTATCAATGATTGATGAGTGATGAATAATAACTTATCAGTCTTGACCTATTTTACTGACAACTTAAATGTTTATACACACGAATATATGCGTGCACTTTTTCTGTACATATATTTATCTGTACATTTATCTACTATATGTATATATATATATAT
>NC_068982.1:82204978-82206088 GCF_001194135.2 Octopus bimaculoides | reverse complement strand
TATATATATAGGCGCAGGAGTGGCTCCGTGGTAAGTAGCTTGCTTACAAACCACATGGCTTACAAAGAATAGGTCCTAGGATCGATTTGTTCGATTAAAGGTTGATGCTCCAGCATGGCCGCAGTCAAATGACTGAAATAAATACAAGAATAAAAGAATAAGAGAATATATGTATATAAATGAATATATATATGTGTGTGTGCGTGTGTACACCCACATACACACACATACACAAACATATGCATATGTGTGTATACACACACACACACATATATATATATATATATACACAGAGTGCCCCAAAATGATGTACTCACTCTTTGACAGATGATTACTAACGTATTGCTTTTTTTTTCTTTTTTTTTTCAGACACAACTAACCCTTCACAATGGCAAATGCACAACTAACGTTTGAGGAAAAAAAAATATATTAAAGTGCTACTGGAAGCACGAAAATGTCACGGAAGTGCAAAGACAATTTAACAGACAGTTTCAGAAGACACCACCAACACGACGCACTATTTCTCGCATCAGAGATAAATTTGAAGCATACAGAACTGTTCAGAACGTTAGTAAGCAACGCTCTAGAAGACCACGAACATCCACCAACCCCAATAGACACAACCAATTTAATGGAAACCCTTTCCCAATCCCTAAAGAAATCTGTAAGACAATTGAGTCGTGAGATAAGAATCCCAACATTGAGTGTTCATCGGATGTTGAAACGAACTCATTGGAAAAGTTACGTTCCAACATTAATTCAAGCCCTGAATGAGGATGATCCTGATCGGAGAGTTCAATTTTGCGAATGGTATCTGAACAAATTCGCAGAGGATGCAACGTTTCCAGAGAAAATCTTATGGAGCGATGAGGCCACCTACAAGTTAAATGGTTCAGTCAACCGACATAATTGCACATACTGGGCCCGTGAAAATCCACATTTTACTATGGAACACCATCTGAACTTACCAGATGTTACAGTGTGATGTAGGATATCAACATTGGGTATCATTGGACTTTTTTTTTTTTTTACCAAACTGTCAGTGGCTCAGTTTACTTAAACTTACTGATGAAAAATGTCAATCCACTAATTGAAGAGATGGTTGGGGAC
>NC_068982.1:82203503-82204261 GCF_001194135.2 Octopus bimaculoides | reverse complement strand
ATATACATATATATATATATATGCTCCTTGAAAAATGAAATTCAAATACAATGTCTTGCAATTCCAAATGAAATGTTTGGCAATGCTGTCGAATGTTGGACGTTATCAGAAAGATTCCATCAGACTTGCCTAAGGAGGATACTAGACATCAAATGGAAACCTTAACACCAGACACCATTGTTCTTCAGCAAGCTAACACATCCAGTATTGAAATGATCCTCATACACAATCAGATGCATTGGGTTGGGCACCTTGCTGGGATGCAGGATGACACGTTGCCAAAACAATTTTTTACGGGGAGTTGCAACGTGGCAAACGTCCGAGACATAAACCTAAGAAACGCTTTAGTGATACTGTCAAAAGTGACCTTAAGGCTCTTAATGTGACCTTAAGTGACCTGAAGGCTCTTAATGTGAAAGTTGAAGACTGGGTGCAGATGACGCAAGATCGATCGGTTTGGAAACAAATAATATACAATAGATGAAAAGCATTTGAAGCTCGAAAAATTGAACAATCTATCTTGGAGCGAGCACTTCGTAGACAGGACTTAATTACAATCCCAGACACTTTTCTGCTTAAAAATATTTGTCAGATCTGCAATAGAGTGTGTTTGTGAAGAGCAGGACTAGCTAGTCATATAAGATCTCATGGCAGTATTTATTAATTGAAGAGATAGCCTTCTTCTGTAAAGAAGTGGCAATCATCATATATATATATAATTATATACACACACACACACACACACACACACACACACA
>NC_068982.1:82201225-82203281 GCF_001194135.2 Octopus bimaculoides | reverse complement strand
TGCATGTATATGCATGCATATATATACATATATATATATGCATGTATATGCATGCATATATATACATATATATATATGCATGTATATACATGCATGTTTGTGCGTGTGTGCGTGCGTGTGTGTGTGTGTGTGTGTCTCCAAAGTCATGGAACTAATCACGTTCGATGAAGAAAACGATTTTCTGACTGACACCCAGCATAGTTTCCGACCAGGAAGAAGCTGCCTGACAACTCTTACAACACTATGATTTGGTATGGAAACAATTGTTCAACCACTCAAATCTGGATTTGATGTACGTCGACTTTGCGAAGGTCTTCGATAAAGTCGGCCATAGGATGATATGTCACAAACTGCATGACTTCGATATAATTGAAAAACTCGAAGATTGGCGACGTGAGTTTCTGAAAGATAGAAATCAAGAAGTAGTAGCCAACGGTGCCACCTCCAAAGAAATGCTTATAGTGAATAGTGACCCACAGGACCATTACAATTTGCTCTCTCAGGTATGACATCATCCATAGAGAGAACCATCCTTAAAAGCTATGGAGATGGCACAAATCTCACACATGTATTACAAAACCTCATCTTGTTTGTTGTTAACACAATGTTTCGGCTGATATACTCTTCAGCCTTCATCAGGTGTCTTGGAGAAATTTCGAACCTGGGTTCTCATTCCTAAGGTATTTTTTATGTTGTTGTTGTTGTTATTATTATTATTATTATTATTATTGTTATTATTATTATTATTATTATAATTATTATTATTATTATTATTATTATTATTATTATTATTATTATTATTATTATTATTATTATTATTCAGGTCACTGCCTGGAATCGAACTCAGAATCTTGGGGTTAGTAGCCCGCGCTCTTAACCATTACGCCATATAACATCGAAAAATACCTTAGGAAGGAGAACCCAGGTTCGAAATTTTTCCAAGACACCTGATGAAAGCTGGAGGGTATATCATCCGAAACGTGTTAACAAACAAGATGAAAACAAATATCCGTCAAATGTAAATGATGTAAATAATGTACATAATTCCTCATCACTTAAATACAGAACTGTATTAAAAGCAATAATAACGTTAACTTTAAACATATATACATGTGTGCGGGTGTATGCGTGCCTGTGGGCACACGCACGCACACACACACACGCGCACACGCACGCATACACACTCACACATGTATATATATTTAAAGTTAACGTGTGTGTGTGTGTGTGTGTGTGTGTGTGTGTGAATGTTTCCAGGATATGACTTTAACCTACATCCGGTAGTGAGGCTCTGGTACAGGAGTACGTGTGATTTAAGGCGTTTGAAACTACGTTTTAACCACTATTGCGTCCAGGTGTGCTCAGACCCGGAGTCGTAGCTCTTTTTAGAAGACCAGCTATAGGTTAGCTAGCATGTGAACAACTGGGAGTGAAGGACCTCACCCTTTAGTTCTCGTTAGAAATTCCTTCTAGGAGAAAGTAAACTTGTATAAGAAAAACTTGAAGTGCAGTTAGCTTCTGGTTGTCTCAATCTCTGTTGTGCCACTGGTCTTATAGCTGATTGCGCTGCAATGTGCGTTTAGTATTGTGCAAAGCAAATTCAAACACAAGAACTTAATTCCAATTGTCTCCCCGTTGTTGCCGTCAAATATAGAACTTCTGTGACTTATTGAAAACAAACCAAATATATTATACAAACATACGAAACGAGATGGATTCACCAAAACTCTTCAATCCCATTAGCTTTTTCTGTTTTGATTCTTTCTTTTGCTAACCATATTTTTATGCTGTTTTTTTTTTTATTCTCTTAATTTTTATGAAAGAAATATTTCGCTAATTTTACTGTGCATTTCAATTTTTTATTGTTATTTTTTAATAATTTTAAATTTTGTTTCTTTTATATCCTTATTCAATATCTGCGTTTTTTTTTTCTTTACTTTCTCAGAAAGTAATGAAACTATACATTCTTTCATTTTCTCTTTTTCTTTCTTTAAAAGAACATTTCTAAAATTTGTTTTGAATTTATATTTTCTATTTGTATTTTTTCGTTTATTTG
>NC_068982.1:82199988-82201215 GCF_001194135.2 Octopus bimaculoides | reverse complement strand
AATATTTCGCTAATTTTACTGTGCATTTCAATTTTTTATTGTTATTTTTTAATAATTTTAAATTTTGTTTCTTTTATATCCTTATTCAATATCTGCGTTTTTTTTTTCTTTACTTTCTCAGAAAGTAATGAAACTATACATTCTTTCATTTTCTCTTTTTCTTTCTTTAAAAGAACATTTCTAAAATTTGTTTTGAATTTATATTTTCTATTTGTATTTTTTCGTTTATTTGATTTTTACGTTCTTTTTCCTATATTTTAAGTCCGCCATTTTTTACCAAAATATTTCCACAATCCTTCTGCTGCCATTTTGTTTTCACGAGCATATTTCCACAATTATCGCTTCGCCAACACATCTGCGTCGATCCAACAATATTTGTTCACTTCTTCTTCTTCCCTCTCAGTTTTATCACTTTTTGATTTGTTTCATTTTTTATTTTCTTCGCAACTTATATTCTCTATCTTACCCCACCCTCCCAAACAACACCGTTTTCACATGATCTGTTCCATAATTATTTCTTTCTCTATATTTTCGTTTATCGCTAATGTTTTCCCCTCCACATCCTTCTCCACACATTCATCTATAATTTCCAAAGATGGCCCACCTTACCAGATTTTACGCGATAACTTAGATCTCTCTAGGGTTTCCGCCGATAACGTCAACGTTACCACAACTGCTCTGTGTGTGAGTTTGTGTGAGTGTGTGTGTTTGTGTGTGTGTGTGTGTGTGTGTGTGTGTGTGTGTGTGAGTGAGTGAGTTTGTTTGTGAGTGTGTGTAGGTGTGTGTGTCTGTGCCCGTGTGCAAGAATATTTATGTAGTTTATAATTGCAGGCACACACATTCTAGGATGAGCATATATATTTGTATGAATAAGTGTATGTACGAAAAGAGTGAGAAAGACAGAGAGATAGAGAAAGAGAAAGAAATAGAGAGAGAGAGAGAGAGAGAGAGAGAGAGAGAGAGAGAGAAAGACAGACATGCAGACAGGCAGAGAGAGGATATATATACAAATAAAAAAGGGTAGAGAATATGATCGAAGGAAAGAAATAAAGAAAGAAAGGAAGGAAGAAATTGAAAGAAAGGGATATATGTAAACGCACACACCCACACATGTGTGTGTATATATATATATAGAGAGAGAGAGAGAGATAGATAGATAGATAGATAGATAGATAGTTACATACATACATATTTACATACATATGTGAGTGTTTTTATGTATGTATA
>NC_068982.1:82194164-82197601 GCF_001194135.2 Octopus bimaculoides | reverse complement strand
ATTCGTTTTGCTTTTGTTTTTTAATAGTGAAATTACTTGAAGAAGGAAGGAGCCGCTCTCTAACTAAGGAACGATTTCTTCATTGGCATTTACACATCTCTGTGAAATCTCATGTTGATGTATGTATATTCTTGTGTATAGAGATGTATATGAATTGGTATGTGTGTATATATGCGGATAGATGTGTGTATACGTATATGCATGCGTAGATAGATGTTTGAGAATTGGTATATGCGTGTATAGGTATAAATGTGTATATATGTATGTATATGGGAACTTGTATGGATGTATGCACATGTATATATATATATGATTGTGTTTATAGATGAATGTGAACAAGTATGTGTATGTGTGTGTAAATATGCACACATGTAAGAGTGAATGTTTGTAGGTATGTACATATGCATATATTTGAATATGTGCAGGTGTGTATATATGTATGTATATGTATATTTGCGTATATAGTTATATGTGAATAGATATCTGAATAAGGGCATACATATCTATGTATATGTGTGTGAATGGATGTATGCAAACGTGTATGTATATGTATGCATTTATGCATATATATTTATTTGTGTGTATGCTTGCGCATTTGTGTGCATATCTGTATAGACGTGTATGCGTGCGTTTGAATGTATGTGTACAGGCATGTGTGTTTGCATGTAAATATGTATAGCCTGTACGTGTACATAAATGTTTGTATATATATGTGTGTCTTCATAATGAAAAACAAACATAATATAGTGGTGAAAAGTTCGCTTTGCAATAATGAGGTCTCGAGTTCGCTCCGAATACGTAACACATTTCAGGAGAGTGGTTTTGCTACAACATCGAGTCGACTTGAGTTTTGTGGATGAAATCGAAGAAATTATGCGGAAGACTACTGGATGGACTTTATCCGTGACCCAAAGAAACAATCACATCATACACTGTACCACGTTGATTCTTCGTCCGGATTATGTTAAGGATTCATCTAGCTGATGAATACTCAACCTCTTACAGGTTAATTGCATTTGTACTTCAGTTGACCAAAACAACTTGACACAACGGAACCGGTAGAGATTTATTTGCTTTTATAATATCATGCACAGAGTACCTCTCTTTGCTCCTAGTCAGGGTACCTCTCTGTATGCTTCCAGTTAAAGTATCTCACTCTGCACTCCCAATCCTGATGCATCTCTTTGAGTTATTACTCAGTAGACCGTTCTTTGAGCAGCTAGAGATGGTACTCCTTGGTAAACTTGTTCCTGTGTTTATAACCTTAACAGTGCAGTTACTGCGGAATTAGAATTCCTTCTGGTATTACTGACTCCACAGGAGAGTCTCCAGACTCATGTTGGATTCTTTAATGTACTAATTCGTGCAGATCTTCAGTAGGAAATTCTTATCATAAGACTCTATCAACTGCTCCGAATCCTTCGCAAGGATATTTTACATTCTCATGCATCATTTGTAGAAAAGAATCATTGACACATTCTCACCGAGAATAAACACACTCAACGTTACCGCTTTGGGGTAACACATGCAAAGTGAAAAATTGGTTTAAGACGATTCTGAAACAAAAATAAATGCCATTTCTTTCAGTTTAATATCAAAAGACTCTTACGCATCAATAAGAAAATCAATACTTATAATTGTTTGAGCTTTGCAAAAACACTAAACACAATAAACAACACTGAAATAGAAACAATGCTACATGGAAATCTTTTGTTTTCCACAACAATGCTTTCTGGTTAAGAAAAGCTCTAAAGAACAATACGACGTTAGCATGGGATCAAAGGATTCAGCAGAGGCAAGCGACATCGTCGGCCTTTACATATTAGCCAATTTACACAGCAAATTTCCTTTCGTCTCAGGTGGTTTCTATAGAGACGACGGTCTACTCCTAAGAAACTACAAACCACAGAAATTCCTGATAAATTTAGGAAAGAACTACACGACTTCTTTAAAAACGTAGACTTATCCATTACACTAGAAACACATTTAAAGCAGTCACCTTTCTCGATATTACTCAAGACTTAGAAGCCAGTATTTATAAACTTTACATTGGCAATTCATCCATCCCAAAGTACAATTAAAAGCTTCCACGTAACGTATTGCTAAGACTTTCTTCTTTATCTTCCAACGAAAACATATTAACTGAAATAATAATTCGGTATAACGAAGCCCTGAGTAACAGTAAAAAAGTACAATACACAATCAGGACCACACCTACAAGAAAAAAACATAAAAATAGAAAAAGGAAGATTATCCAATTCATTCCATCCTTTTACACACAAGTCTCCACACAGATAGCCAAAATACTTTTTAAAATACTCCCAAATACTTCCACTTCAACCACAAGGATCACAAACTAATAAACAAAAACATAAAAATATCATACTCCATGCTTCAGATCGTCTTAAACTTCAGAAAACCTGTAGCCATTTACAACCACCTAAAACTTTCTAAAGGGGAAACCCAAAGCCACACATATCGCAGCAACAATTGCAATTTCAGAAAGTCCTCATCTTGCCCTCTAAAAGGAAACTTCTTTACAAATAACGTTATCCATTACGTAACTGTAACCATGAACACTACACCGTCAACAATACCAATTTATATAGAGTCTACAGTAAGCCAGTTGAATACATCCTTCAACCAACGCACATATACGTTTCACAATTCAGTCAGGAAAAAATGACACTTCATTATCCCAACATAGATGGACACTAAAATAAAAGAAATACTCCATTTAGCATTAACTGGAAAATATTGGCACATGCATAACCATGTCAAGAAAAAAAAAGAAACCTTGCCGACTTAATATCAATCAAACTTATCACATTCTCATATTTAGAAATCAAATACTGAACTGGAATTCGGAGTTAGTCTCTTCCTGCAAACACAAAATCTACACACCACTAAGACATCTGAAATCAATAACTTTTTTTAACGGTAAACCATAAACAGTCCCCATAATAAACTCAAACTCAATTTCTATAGCTTGAAACTAAATAAAATACTACTGAAATTATCTAAAAGTTCTCCAGTTTTCAACTACTATACCTACGAAAAAAGTTTGTAACTCGGATTAATCCAACAAAAATCTTGCACATTTATGTGTGTATATGTGTACATGCTTGGACGCATGTGTATGTTGGGACATTGTTTTGAAGTGTGTAATTAACAAATAAACCCGAGTGTTTATAGCCTAATACAATTATCCTTCCCTTTTGCCGTGGCACTAAACGAACTAACACCTGTTCTCAGGTGATGGTGGTAGGTAAACACAAACATAAAGACACACATACATAGATACACGCACTCACACACAAACACATATATATGTGTATATATAAGTACATACATACATACGTACATACATACGTGCATACATACATACATACATACATACAGATATATATATATATATATATATATATATATATATA
>NC_068982.1:82189796-82193533 GCF_001194135.2 Octopus bimaculoides | reverse complement strand
ATATATTGTTCTAGGTAATTTCACTCCTGGTAATTTCACTCCCGGTATTTGGGCTTCAGAAATTTGCCCCCCGTTAATTTGACTGCCGGTCAATTTCACTCCCGGTAATTTCACTCCTAATATTAAAAAACAAAATATAAAGTTGAAATTCATAATTATTTGTATGATGTGGAAATTGTTCCGACAGTATTGCCCAAATAATATCGGTATCACTTTTAAAATCCACCCAAGTCTTGGTCCCCTTGCCATGCGTCCTCTACAGAAATCGTGCTCTCAGGACATCACAACACTAAGACAGAACTACTCCTCAACTGGACCTACTCTTTTTAACATCATTCCAAAACATATAAAGGAGGCAAAAGATTTCATAACCTTCAAAAAGTTCCTGGATGAATATCTTCAACAAATTCCAGATAAACCACGTACACCCATATATACTACTCCAAACAACAACTCTTTAATCGAATGGGGCAATGGTGCCTAAAAATAACTATACAAACATGTATTATTTAATGTCTTTTCTAGGTGGTGCTATTAAGTTAGCTATCGCCTGGACCAATGTGGCCGAAACCTATCAAAGTATCTAAATATTGTTGTTGTTGTCGTTGTTGTTGTTGATGCAGATGATGATTTACAGGGTCATTCAGTTAACTAAAAGTATCATTTAAGTCACCTACTCGGATGTTTATTTATAGAGTGGTTTAGTTAACTGAAAGTATCTTTTCAGTCATCCATTCAGGTGTTTTACTTAATGAATTTACATGTTTACCCGTGATCCATTCCTGTCTCATTCGCTACTGTCGTAGAAGGATTTCGAACATCCCCATATGATTAAAAGTGGACTGTCACATTTGCTATAAATAAAGAACTGTCGAGTTATTAGGAGTTGATTGAGAAGCAGTTCACTCTGAGCTGTGTAACATATATGAAGCACAGAAATAAAATGCCGATGTATCTAAGACTTACTGGAAATGAGAAATTAAGTCTTGTAAAGCTCGAGTTCACACTATGACACACGATGAAGATTATGCCATAATTAAACACATTGGTGAATATCATCATAGTTTGTGTGCTTCAAAACCAAAGTTTGCAAAACTTTAGCGGACCTAAAGGCACAAGCAGCTGCTTCCCAGGAATCATCTTGTTCATTTATTGCGACTGCTTGCGAAAAGCTTGATGAAAAGGAAATGGTTCACATGCCCTGCTCTTCGACCAAAGAAGTATAAAGATATAAATAAAAAAAACGGTTGCAGAGAATTATTGAGCGATATACTCCCGAAAATAAAATGGATTTTTTTTACGAGCAATAGCTCATAACCGTCACCATTATTGAAGCTTTTAGTAATATTTCTATGTTTTACTGTACCTTTTATTTTATCTTTATTGAACTTTTTTTTTCTAATATCGGGAGTGAAATTACCTGGAGTGAAATTGACCGGCAGTCAAATTACCGGAGTCAAAATACCATAAGTGAAATTCTCAGGAGTCAGAGTCAAATTACCAGTCACCATGTATATATATATATATATATATATATATATATATATATATATATATATGTATGTATGTATACACACACACACATGCACACACAAAGGGCTTCTTCCAGTTTCTGTCAACCAAATCCACTCACAAACCTCTGGTCCGCCCAAGGCTATAGTAGAAGACACCTGGAAAGTAAACTTCTTACAATGCAGCCACTCCTCCACCTATATAGGCATAGATTTCCGCGATATATACACCTGTGTTTGTGACTGTGTATGTATGTGTACTTATGGGTTCTTGTGCATATGAATATGTGTATGTGTGAGGTGATAGGATGTGGTAGTTTTAGACGTAGTGGGAAGAAAGGGGAGGAAAGGGGGTGTATTAGTAGTGACGTGGATAGAGAGGGTGCATGATGATGATGATAGAATGGTAGGGTGGGGTGGGGTGGCGGCGGAGTGACGGAAAAAATCAAGAATGGTTTCGAAGATGCTACATGGTAATTTATGCTTAATGACAGTTGTTTTTGTAGTAGTGGGGGTGGTAATGGTGGTGGCGGTTGTATTGGTGCTGTTGGTGATGATCTGGTGGTGGTGGAAATGAAGGTGCCATTCGCTAAGTGAATGTGTGTGTAATGGCTATGATGCTGTTGTAGTTTTAGACAGAAGTGGTACTGCTGGTAGTAGTGGTGACAGTGGTATGAAGGGTACTGTTGTTGTTGGTGTTGGTGGTGGTGGTGGTGGCACAAAAGTGTTAATTGCCCAAATGATGACCGAAGTCTGTAATATGTGTGTGTGTGAGTGAGTGTGTATGTGTATGTTTACGTGTGTGTGTGTGTATGTGTGCATGTGCGTGTGTGTATATGTGTGTGTATGTGTGCATGTGCGTGTGTGCGTCTGTGAGTATGTGTGTGTGTGTGAAGTGTCTGTGTTTGTCTCTCATTACCGCTTGACAACCAGTGTTGGTGTGTTTACGTCACCGTAAATTAGCGGTTAGGCAAAAGAGGCCGATATAATTAGTACCAAGCTTGAAAAAATAAGTACTGGGGTCGGTTCGTTCGACTTACATTATTCATGCGCTATCCCAGCATGACCGCAGGCTAATGAATGAAAAAAATGGAAGATAATATACATACATACTGCTCTGACACCTACTTCCCCTCTTCACTCCTACCCACCTTCTCCCTTCTACCCTCTCCCTTCGTCACCACCCGCTCCCTCGTTACCCCACCCCTACACATTCCAACCCACCATCCCTATACATTCCATCCCTTACAACCCACCTTTACTTCCCCCACTTTCGCCTCCCCACACACCAACACCACCACACCATCACACCACCACACCACACACCACTACACCACACCACACACCACCATACCACACAACATCACACCACCCCGCACACAGTAGCACTGACCACTTCCCAGCACCCACACCAGTTTACTGCATTAATTATGAAACCATTGGTTTACCGTTAAGTTAAAAGTTTTTAGGAGGTTAGCTTTGAAAGTTGCATTCCCTGGCGATCGGTAAAAATGTGCTTATTTTGGTAGTTTCGACTTATGGAGTCCCTCTAAGCGTGAGGCATTATTGTATAGTAATGCCCTTATATAAATTAAATTATATATATTTATGGGAAAAAAATGATGTTTTTTTTTTTTCCTTATGAGGTTTTTTCACGCTAACTACTTTATAAATTCTTATAAAGTCTTTATCCTAATAGTATACTATGATTAATTAGAATATATTCAGTGCTGAATATTATTCCGTAAAAGTACATGTGCCGAAGTGTAACTTAAAAAGCCCGCCTCTTTCACGGATATATAGGGATGAACAATCGTCTATGTACTGTGCTGAATACATGGAATGTTCGTCAGGGTATGTTGATTTTTGTTTATTTTTATGTATCTTGACCATACGTGTACTGATGAATAAAAGATGCAGTTTACTGCATAGCTTACTGCATTGATTATGAAACCATTGGTTTACCGTTAAGTTAAAAGTTTTTAGGAGATTAGCTTTGAAAGTTGCATTCCCTCGCGATCGGTAAACATTTGCTTATTTTGGTAGTTTTGACTTATGGAGTCCCGCTAAGCGTGAGGCATTATTGTATAGTAATGCCCTTATGTATATTAAATTAAGGAAAAAAATTTAAGGAAAAAAATTATGGGTTTTTTTTCCTTATGATGTTTTTTCACGCTAAGTACTTGATAAATTCTTATAAAGTCTTTATCCTAATATTATATATAT
>NC_068982.1:82186483-82189228 GCF_001194135.2 Octopus bimaculoides | reverse complement strand
GTGGTGGCGGCGGTGGTGTTTCTGCTGCCAGTGTTTTTTGTAAAGAAGGTGCTGGAGGTTGTGATGATGTCGATGATGAAGATGGTGTAGATGGAGGTAATGATGGCCGTGGTGGTATTTGATGGTGTTGGCGGGGAGGACGATAGTGTTGTGTGTGGTAGTGATGTTGATAGTGATGGTGGTGGCGTTGGGGATAATGGTGGTGATAGTGGTGATGGTGGTGGTGATTTATGTCCTTGGCGTTGGAAGTGAAAACAGTGGTGGTGATGATGGCAGTGTTGTTGTTGTTGTGATGATGGTCACGGTGGTGCTGATTGATGGTCATAGCCATCGTCAGTCTTACTGCTGGTGTCATCATCATTTTCGTTGTTGTTGTTGTTGTTGTCATCGTCGTCATTGTTGCTGTTGTTATTTAACCTCAGATCAACCATGTTTGAACAGACCCATAATCAAAGATAGTCCACGTTTACCAATGGGTCCTTTATTCGGACGCTAAGATGTAATATAGATTACACTTTCTTGCAGGTAGGGCGGCCAGGATCTCTCTCTCTCTCTCTCTCTCTCTCTCTCTCTCTCTTCCTACCCCTCCCTTTCTCTTCTCCCTCTCCCTTCCTCTCTTCCTCCCTCTCTTCTTCCCTCTCTATCTCCCTTTTCCTCCCTCTCTTCCTCCCACTCTTCCTCCCACTCTCTTCTTCCTCTCTCTCTCTCTCTCTCTTCCTCGCCTCTCTCTCTCTCTCTCTCTTCCTCGCCTCTATGTCTGTCTGTCTCTCTCTCGGTCTCTCTCTCTCTCTCTCTCTCTCTCTCTCTCTCTCGTTCTTAATGATGTTGCTGCTGCTCTGTCGCAAATATTGTTACTATAAGTTCACTTTAACATCCGTGTTAGTGTTGTGTGCTTATATTACTGTTGTTGCTGCCGTTGGAGTTATTTGCATGATGATGTTTGGAAGGTTGTGGTGGTGGCGGTGTAGCTAATTTTGACATTATATCATGTTGTTGCGAATATTATTAACGTTGTATAAGGCGGCGAGCTTACATAATCATTAGCACGTCGGGCAGCGAAAAATTTTCCCACGAGAGTTCCGGACCCCAGTTATGAACTCATTTGCATACAGCCAATCGGAGCTCAACTATCAAACTAAGATAAGGTGTTGATGGTATCTTCAAAAAATATCGGTCCCCAAAACAAGCTTTCTCGAAATTGCTATTCATACTCCAACTTTTTCGGGATGCAGAGGTTGCTCATGCGTCACATGACGCATGAGCAACTTCTGCATCCCGAAAGATATTACTCAAATCTTGTCTCTCCATTTTTTAGGCCAACTCACTAAAAGTGAAATTAATAATGCATACTTTCAGCAAGAGGGAGCTGCAGCACCTACTTCGGGCATCGTCACGGTGCTACTTTTCGGTGAACGGATTATTTCGAAGGGACTTGGGCCACCAAAATCACCTGATTTAACACCGCCAGACTTATATTTCTCTGGGGAGCAAGTAAAGTATCAGTGTACAAGAATCGCCCGAAAACCATTAATGAGCAAAAAGACGCAATCATAACCTTCACACGGTACATACCGCGTCAGACTCTCCAAGATGTATTTCAAATCATGTGTAGAAGAGTCAACTTATGTATTGAAAATGAAGGATTACACTTTCAACACCTCTCATAAAGTTTTTAAAGTTTGATGAAGTCTAATATATCCTTTTTAGTTTTATACCATCCTATAAATATTTATTTTGCAATAAAATACTTACTGCAGAAGAGACTTTTTGAACAGCCTGTATAACGTTGTTCCTACCTTATGTTTGTGTTATTGCTGGTAGTGCTGTTTACAGTAACTGCTATCACTGCTAACGTTATGAGTTCTGTTATTTTGTATTTGTCACTGTTAGTGTTGGTCTATTAAGTTAGCGTTATTCTTCATTTCTGCTTTAAGGCAGCGAGCTGGCAGAATCGTTAGCACGCTGGGCGAAATGCTTAGCGGTATTTCATCCGCCTTCATGGTCTGAGTTCTAATTCTGCTAAGGTCGACTTTTCCTTTCAGAGTCGTTGAAATAAGTACCAGCTGAGTATTGGGGTCGTATAATCAATTTACTTGTGCCCCGAAACTGCTGGCCTTGTGCCAAAATTTGAAATCATTATTAATCACTGTTGGTCTGCTGTTAGAGTATTTGCCAGTACTGTTGTTAGTAATGATATTATTGGGGGGTGGTATGCCTTGGAGTTAGCAGAGTAATCCGGGTCTTCTGTGTGAATTACCGTAAGTGAACTGCCCCACTCTTGAGGATTCTATTTATTTATTAATTATTTATTTCTCTAATTTCTAGTGATATATCCTTTGTTATATCATTTAATATTGTTGTATCTCCCTTTCATCGATGTAAACCTCACCTGTTTTTCTGTGTTGCATCCCGTCATCTATATCTTGGGTCGTTGTGGCCAATAAAAGAAATAATAATAATAATAATAATAATAATAATAATAATTATTATTATTATTATTATTATTGTTTCAGTAGTTTTATTTTTATAACGTGCTTTCACTTCACTACCGAGCGCAGCTCTGTGCGCCTTGGGTATGTGCTGTGCTTTGCTATGATGCTCTTATGTTTACTGTATTGAAAGTGTTTTGCGTAGGATGTGTGCAGTGCTCAGTAGTGCAATTTTCTGTATGTTATATATATTTGTAAGTCCTGGTGTTTTTGTTATGTATTTGTCTGAATATTTTTTTTATTATACCTAAGGCAC
>NC_068982.1:82182262-82183838 GCF_001194135.2 Octopus bimaculoides | reverse complement strand
ATTATTATTATTATTATTATTATTATTATTATTATTATTATTATTATTATTATTATTATTATTATTATTATTCTTTTTCTTCTTTTTCTTCCAATTATTATTATCATTGCTGTTTTTGTTGTTGTTGTAGTAACATCGTTTTTCTTATTTTTCTGTTTCGTTGTTGACGTCGTGAATGTGGAAGAGAATTTGATGCATTTTAAAAAAAATTATTTGACACTGTTGTTGTTGTTTATGTTGTTATTGTCTTTGAGGTCATATTTGTTCTGTTGTCGCTATTCTTGTTGTTGTTAGTCTTGGTCTGTTGATCTGATGTTCTTCCGTTACAGGGATTTGCAAAATACTGCTGCTGCCATTGCTGCTGTCGTTGTCTTTGCTGCTGCTGCTGCTGCTGTTTCTTGCGGAATTTTTTCCTGTTAATTTATCTGCCGTGGTTTTCATACCGTCGTCGTCGTTGTACTTGCTGTTCGTTATCATTTTGTTTTGATTCTGTCAGTTTTGAAATTGTTGTTGTTGTTGTTGTGCTTGTCATCGTCCTCATTGTTCTATTGTAATAATACTGTTGCTGTTGCTACACCAGAAACGATCATACACTTGTCATTTTATGTTTGGTCTATTCATTTTTCTCTTTTATTTCTGTTGTTATTGATTATATTTAATGTTACTGTTGTTGACGATGGTGCTGCTGCTGTTACTGCTACAGAAGGTGTGTTTTATAACATTGGTGGCGCCGTATTAGTTGATCATAATGGTTTTATTTCTTTTTCTTTCTGGCCTTGCTTTAATAATTATTATTATCATTATCGTCATCGTCGTCGTCGTCGTCGTTATCATAATCATCGTCATGATCATGACCATGACTATCATCGTGACCACCACCACCACCACCACCGCCACCACCACCACCACCACCACTACCAGCAGCGTTGCAATTTCTATCAACCCATCCTTCACGACCCTTGCAATAATGTGTGTGTGTGTGCGTGTGTGCGTGCATCTTGTTGATGTACGTATTTCTGTATGTGTGTATATGTATGTGAGTGTGCTTGTAGATGTGTGGTTATGCATATACGCATAATCACACATGTGTACGCCTATACGCGCGTGCGTGCGTGCGTGCGCCTTTCTTTTGGTGTCATTACCTTCTACTATCAGAACATAGTCACACCATTATCTTAAGAAACCACAATGTTGGTTAATCATCTTTGTAAGATCACCAATTCTCTATATCGCGGACAAGGAGAACACTTCCACACTTGCTATTTGCCGAATGGTGTACCAAAGGGATCTATCCTCACAACCACTCTTTTCAACCTCTACTTACAAAACATAGACAACCTCATAAATACAGAATGTATCAATTATCGTCATACCATCTTCCAGACATACCTACTGCATAATTACTCTGACCTTACGTTAATCGACTTGCAATTTGGACCTACAATAACAAAGTTTCTGGTTCCATCTCTGTCGTCTTCCTTTTTATTAACAACACCATGAAACATCAGGCTTAGCCAACCAGCTCACTCAACGACAGGAATACATCAGAGAGAGAGGGAGAGAGAGAGAGTGGGAG
>NC_068982.1:82178143-82182228 GCF_001194135.2 Octopus bimaculoides | reverse complement strand
GAGAGAGAGAGAGAGAGAGAGAGAGAGAGTGAGTAGATCAAAATGCTAAATTTTACGTCCAACACCTCCACAATATTCGCACCAGATCTAGAAGGCCGTCGGGAAAGCCAAACAATCCAGACATAGGTAGAACATTCCTAGCCACCATATTTGACCAACAGGAAGAATAATAACAATGATGCATAAACAAAGCATTAGATCTATCATGGAACCTGTCGGTGCTGCTTAGTCACCTTTACCCACCACTGATTCGCATTACATCACATCACAATAAAATGTAAAACCTCGGCACGAAACATCATAACAGATTGTTTATAACCCCAAACCCACCGACCAATGAGAAGAAAGTGGTTAAATACAGACCACACCTACAATGAGACACAGGAGACTGTATACAGACCACACCCACAGATTAATAATTCTAAACTTGAAATTCTCTCCCTTGTACGTGAGACGTGTCCAGTTTGTTGCCGTAGTAAGCCTTGACTCCCTCGGGCAGACTTTACTTCGAAAAACTACTCCCAGTCACTCAGATTCATGAACAACGCCTCAAACCAATATTTCATTAGCATCGTAAAAACATTTAATCCACAGACAAACTCAAAAAGATGCATCAAAACGCCAACAGCATTGCCGCCATTGCTGTGGATATTTACAGCTAAAGAAGCTGAATCATTTGAAAACTCTGTGTCAGTCACGGGCAGAACGTCGTGCTTTTGACGAGACAAAGTAATACCTTCCCGAGGGATTTCCGTTATTTTACCTACCCAGACATTTACACCTTCCCCTTTATAAATATGTCTCTTATAAGAGAATTCTAGGCGGTAAAAATCGGAGGTAAGCGAATACTTTCGTAAAGTACTTTCAAGTCAGACCGAAACAGCGAAACATAGAAGAGAAAATATTGTTTACGGTGAATGGGATTGATAGAACAAATCAAAAATTTCTAAATCATGAATTTATGGCGAAGGAAATTATAAACCGTGGCATTTATAAATCCTCGTGAGTTTATATCCTGATTTTGTCAGAAATGAGACAGAGAACACAACAATAATGTCAAAATGGAGGAACACCTAGCTTTACCTGTTGAGTTCCTACATAGATAAATGAACAGAGAAATAGTGATTTATGAAACGTTGTCAATATAGAAGTTGGAGGACTTCATGAATACTTTTGGTTGTTTGTTGTATTAAATCACCGATTTATGCCCTTTCTCGTTTTACATGATGTAATAAGGCATATTTCTGTACACTCCCACCTACATACTCTCTCCCACCCCACCATACGTTCGTGTTGATTGATATTATCATGTGACAACAGCCATAAATGTTACAGGCGCCACAGCGATAAAAATTTCATACACGGGAATCGCTCAGTGTTGAGAGTGATAACAGATAGCTTACACATGTAAAACATTGTTCTCGCTATATATACACCTGTTGGATGAAGTCAACATCTGGTCAACTGACCGATGGACAATACATTCATCAGTCAACCGTACAAGCTCGAGTAATCTGTCTCGGTACATTGATGCTGTGAGCTGTAATTCTATTCTATAAAAAATATTAAGAAACCCCACCCTGGAAGTCAATTTTGTGTCAATAACGGCAGAAATCGTATCGATTATTGATCTCTGGAGAGAGAACCAATAGATAAAACTGAGCCAGCAGACGATTACTCCATTGCAATAATTTTACACGCTTGTTGTTATTGTTTAGTTCATTGTCCAAGATACTCTAACCGTGACCAAACATCTTACCAGACACAGTAATACCAAAACAATATCATTCTTTTCTAAGTTGGTAGGTCAAACTTATTTCTTTAAATTTTTTTAGCAAATCAAGCGACCCTGTAAAACCTCTCTCCTGGCCTCAACTAAACACAGTTTGGTTGTTGATGTTGTATAGCCCTAGTTCAGCACTGATTCAGCAGAGCTATGGATGATAGACAATCGAGTCATGATCATCTTGTGCGTTTTTTTAATCTGGCCATATGCACCCTGGACTATATTATCGAATGGAATCTTCTTTTAACACAGTAGGGTATCCTTTGAGGATGATTGACTGCCATTTCTGTCCGGTAGAGCGACCACGTAAAACCAATAAAAAAAATCAAATGAATGTATTTACCATTAAAATAGGAGCTGCATAGTGATGCCCTCCTCTATGGTAAACAGAAATCTAAATACAAGTTCATCAATAAGGTTGACCAAGAAGCGTGGGATTATTTACTGCTGCAATCCACGTGACCTAAATATTAGGTGACCTCTGGAACTAAACAGGTTTCTGTTGAGAAGAAGCACTCATCATTTACACTTGTTTTAAAGCATCACATCTTCCTATATTTGGCAATACATTAATATCTCTTGGGAAACCATAAATATGTTATTCATTAAACGACCGTAAAGACAACTTGCTTGACCAGATAAGCTATACCGTAACCAAAACTTTCGCTGTTGCTACGGGGCAATATCCTTTTTTTTCACTGTATATGCTGTTGTTTATCAAGCTTTAGTTGCTGAGTCATAACTCTACCCTGTTCTAGCATGATCAAAGTCGTTCCAGCTGTAACCATACCACCAATTTAAAACTGCAATGAGTACTTTAGATGGAGTAGGAGGGAGATCTGGTTGTTATTTATAGTTGGCCGAGTGAATGCACAGAATCTTCCTCATTAACCAAGTTGTTGGAAATATGTAGCAGACCCTTCAGGTGAATTTTATCTGCAGTATACTGGTGTCCTATCCAGGGTGAGATTCTAATCCACTTCATACCATGTCAACAAAACTGTGCAGTAACCGATACAGGCTTTAGGTAACATTTATTTATCGATCATAAAAAGACCTCATTTAAAAGTTATTGACATGAACGGGAATTTCTTGTTGACGTCCAAGTGGCGACCCTGTAATCAAAGTAATTGAGATATTGCTTTTAGTGATCCAATAATGTGTCTTCATACAGCCAACTTCCTTCTCTTCTTATATAGTAACAAAAAATACCATTAACTTACTATTAGTGTCATAACTTGCTGAGTCGCCATGGCGCTATATGACTAACAGTAGACTCGTTGTTTGGTGTTTTATCCCTATTGCTGTACAATGTGCATAACAACAGAATTAGATCAGGTTAACTACCACGGGGAGAAGCGTATCTCTACGTTAATCAGTAGAAGCACTGTAAAACTGAAGTGTGTTTCGTTAATATTGCTGATTTCATATCCTCCTGTTTCATGATATGGTTCAGCTGCTTTTGTGGGTATAAAGAAGAGAAAATTTGTGCCTAGGATGGAATTGATTCAGAGCCGAGTCAAAAGATTTTATCTGTTAGACACTATGGGTGGTGTCTTTCATCCCTGTCCATCTATGATGAGAGTCACGACTGACAATAATTGGTTGACGAGTCTCTGTCACTGCTTCGTTAAAATAATGTCTACTTGGCATCAATCAAGAAAAATCTAACAAGAACGTTTCTCCATGGTTGCTTTATATAGCATATCTCACTCAATTAACACCTTACTCATGTAAAAACTGGTATGGCCCTGAATCGTTAAAAGTGAATTCATCATCGTATACTGGCATTTTTCAGAATCGTCCTCGCGATTTTGATGAGGAAGCTGTGGCTTTTAATTGTCCACAGTAACTTGAATGCATGAACCAGATCATATAAACTTGCTGGCTTCTCTTTTTCTACTACTCTGTTCCAAATTCTAGTGACACAACTTGACTAAATGATGTTAGTAAGAGGAATTTCGCCATCAACAGGCTTTACAGGTGTTAAATTTGTACGACATATAGCTACTGGTTGTATCAGTAATAACTGCTTGCTTTCCTTCTGTATTGCTTGGTCTTGGCAATCGAAAATATATATATACATAACAACAAAGAAAAAGGAAATTTTCTTGTTGTTCACAAGACTTCAAGCACCTACGTTTATTATTCAACCGTTGGCTTCCATGATAGACAGAGTGGTCGTTCTTTGCTGGTAGAAAAAAGAGTTGTAATGGAGAAACATGAACATGGATGTCCACAAAGACCCTAAAAGAAATACCACTACCACCACCACCACCACCGCCACCACCACCACCAC
>NC_068982.1:82175668-82176218 GCF_001194135.2 Octopus bimaculoides | reverse complement strand
ATATATATATATATATATACTAGCAGTATAACCCGACGTTGTTCGGGTGTGACTTATTACGTCATCTACGATAAGTCTTGCTAGGTGAAAATCAACTAAAAAAGAAAGACTTACAATGAAAAAACACTTATGATGTAAATATGTTCGTAATTCAAAAGACGATGAAATTAAAAGGGAAAGTTTGAAGGCTGTTTTGCGTAACATTATTAATCGTACGTAAATTTCTTCCGTGTAATTGGCTATACAAATGATATGTGTGAAACAACTTTTTGCACTGCCCTGATTATACATAGCAGGGTAAACCCTTTTCGCAGGAGCTAGGACGGCAATTTCCGATGAAGCAATTGCTGGCGATCTGTTGCTACACATTTTTGCTAGAATTCTAACAGATTGGGCAGAAGATGTTGATGCACCATTTTGCATTATGTTCAAAGTAGCTTCTGGAATGTGGTGAATTGCTGCAGTCTGTTGCTGTCTTTTTAAACCGGTTGCTCTCTTCTTTGGAGGCATAATCTATGTATATATTAAACAGAACAACAAAAGTTATAAT
>NC_068982.1:82169259-82171238 GCF_001194135.2 Octopus bimaculoides | reverse complement strand
TATATATATATATATATATATATATATATATATATATATATCTGTATGTCAAAGTGAGACTGATACACACAAACACTAGCCCCCACCCTCATATACAAGTGCCGAACATGTAAGGAACTACGCAGGAACCTGTAATCAGTCACATGAAGATGCAGATACACATGTGTATAGACGCCCGTGTAAATATTTACATATTGGCATAAACACACTCACACACACACGCGCACGTATACTCACACACGGGTGACATGTACGATGAAGGAAATATTTTCTCTCCTGCAATACAGGAGGAGGAAAGCTCATACTTACCTCGTTAAAAAAAGATACGATGCTGATGGAACGAAAATTTTTCACCACAGATACATCCGTGGAGTGTAACCAACAATAACACTATTGGGGCTATATAACAATAACTCGAAAGAATCCTCTGCGACAGTATGCTCATCTAAAATTGGTGAAAAGTACTGCAAGACAACAAGAAACATAAAAAAAAAACAACAGAAAACTCAAAGTAAAATGAAAGAGGATAATTGAAAGAGGACAATATGAGACGCAGGAAGAAAATGTTAGGCCTACCGCACAGACATTAATATTAAAAGTAGGCACATATACACCTGGATAATTTTCATGGGTATTACACAAACACACACACACACGTGTATGTGTACGTTTGTGATCGTTAGTTTATTTGTGTGTATGTATATGTATATATCTGTGTGTGTGCATATTTACACACACACACACACACACACACTCACACACACACACACTCATATATAATATATAAAATATATATATATTTATATATATATATATATATACATACATACATATACTTATATAGAAACGTAAATGAAACCTTCTTAATAAAAGATTATTTCATGTGATACAGTGACAAACATCAGTTGTGTGTATATATGTGTGAGCGCCCGCGCATGCGTGTGTGAGTTTTTGTGTGTTAGGTACATATACAGAGCTTCGTTTCTAGTCTGAGATATTGTATGTTTGTGTCGCTACTTCTCAGTATCAGCGTGTATATTATATTCATAGGAGTATATGTAAGGAAAAGAACAAACACATACACACATGCCCTCACATACACATAGGAACATACACGCACATGTATGTATATGTGTATGTGTGTGTGTGTATATATATATTCGGTACTTATACACACATATATGTACATTTACGCCAAACACATACATTTTTTACATAGACATTTACATATAAATATACATACAAGCATGCGTTTATGTGTGTGTATATGTGTGCATGTATACATAATGCACACAAATACATATATATACATATGTATGTGCACTATATATGTATGTCTTCTAAACGCTCACACACATACACGAAGCAAAGGAAGCAAGGGATTTCGTCAGTGGAAGTGAATGTGAGGAGTGGGGGTTAGTGACTTGTTGTTTTGATTGGTGGCGACAACACAACTGAGAATATCCGGGCAACCAAACAAATGTTGGCTTACAACTGATGTTTCAACAAGCCGCCAGCTGGCGCCACATACACATCAAGGCTATAAACAACACCAGCAGCAGAGCCAGTAGAGATGGTGGCGGTGGCAGTGGTGGTGGTGGTGGTGGTGGTGGTGGTAAATATGTGTCGGTAAAAGGGAAAGGAATTCACGTTGCTTATGGAGGTTGTGTGATGGCGAGTGATCTTCATTTATATGTGTGTATGTATGTGTGTGCGTGTGTGTGCGTGCGTGTGTGTGTGTGCGTGCGCGTGCGTGTGTGTGTGTGCGTGCGCGTGCGTGTGTGTGCGTGTGTGTGTGTGTTTATTTGTGTGTGTGCATATGTATTTATATATTAATATATTATTTTATATAAGGATATATATGTATGTATATATTTGTGTGTATGCGTATGTCCATATATATATATTGATAGAAAAGATAACAAAAGAAAGAGACCTCGATATATATATATATATATATATATATATATATGGCGAAG
>NC_068982.1:82167850-82168986 GCF_001194135.2 Octopus bimaculoides | reverse complement strand
GTAGAGGAGGAGGAGGAGGAGATTGGTAGAGGGAAGCAATGATAAAAGGGATATTACGATATGTTGTTATTTAGTCCCAGATCAGCCTTAATTGCGCATATCTATGATAAAAGATAACCCATCCGTGACCATCTTGGCCTTTCCCTACGTATAAAGAATTCAGGACACCATAATATAATGGCAGCAGTCGGTTATTTGACGGAGAGTTGACTGCTAATACCAGCAGTTTGAGCGACCACTTAGACGCTCCCTCTCGTTGATTTAGAATTTCAATGGTTTGGGTGCCGAGAGTGATGGCGATTATTATTGGCCGTGGTGGTGTGTAGCTGTAGTGTCAGTGGGAGCTAGTTGTGGTGGAGAAATTGGCAGAGGTCGAGATGATGACTTGGTTGTGGCCTCGATAGCAGTGATGCTATTGCTGCTGGAGATGGTGGTGGTGATGGTATTTTCAATGGTAGGATTGATGTTGAGGTTGGAGACGTTCTTGGATTACAGACGTTAGTTACAGCTATATTGCTGCCAACGGAGATTGAAGTCATAGAAACTGTTAACTGGCGATGGTACTGATTCTGGGAATTCTCGGTGTTGGCGGCGGTGAGCAGGTTGAATCGTTGGTACGCCGGACAAAATGATTAGCCTAATTTGAACTCAGAAAGTACAAATCCCACCTATGTTTACTTTGCTTCTCACCTTTCGGGGTCAATGAAATTAGTACAAGTTGAGTACTGGGGTTGATGCAATAGACAAGCCCCCTCTCCCAAAATTTCAGGCCTTGTGCCATTGTAGAAAGAATTACTTTTGTTCTTATTATTGTTATCGGATAAAATGCTTTGCGGTAAATCTTCCGATTATTTACGTTCTGATTTTAAAAACAGTCGATCTAAACTTTGCCTTTTGTCCCTCTGGTGGGTCCATAAAATAAAGTACCAGTCAAGTACTGGGGTCAATCGTTTCGACTAAGCTCCTCCCTTCTTAATTGTAAGCCTTATCTCGAAATGAGAAACAACTGTTGTTTTGGTGAAGTTGATTTGGTTCCGATAAGTGGTAGTAGCTGTGGCAGTTGTGATGGTGCTCCATAATATTCGTTGTAGATAATTGTGTTGAGAATGGTGAAATAGTGACTGTATGGTGGCGGT
>NC_068982.1:82165637-82167384 GCF_001194135.2 Octopus bimaculoides | reverse complement strand
GTGGTGGCGGTGTTTGTGGTAGTGTTGGGGTGGCGAATAAAAAAAAGGTGATGGTTTGGGTGACAGTAGTAGTATTGTTAATGGCGGTATTGGTGTCGGTAGCGAAAACTGCGATTGTCGTGGTATTTATTATCAATTTCATTGGGTTTTTTCCATTTTTTCCTTCATTTCAGCAGTTGGTTGTATTGTCATCGACGCAATCATGATCATGATTATGATGATCGTATCATTGTCGTCGTCGTCGTTGTCATTGTCGTCATCATCATCATCATCATCATCATCATCATCATCATCATATGTGTTTTCTAGTAAAACTGTATACATATTAAAAATAAATAACAGGGTGTGACAAGTGATTGCAATGAAATATTAATATATAATTATATTTGCACATGTACATGTATGTATATGTGTGTGTGTGTATATGTCTGCGTGTACATACATCTATATAAATATACACACGCACATGCACATATAGAAAGATAGATGTGTGGTAGTCTCATATACATACATATGTATATATATATATATATGTGTGTGTGTGTGTATACATATACATATACATACATTTATATATATATATATATATATATATATATATATATATATATATATGTATGTATGCATGCATGCATACGTGCGTGCGTTCGTGTGTCTATGTGTGTGTGTGAGCATAAATAGAATCTGTATTATGCTAAGAAATGGTTCATAGTAGCAGGGTTTCCGACTCGAGTCAAATATAACAAACTACTCCAAATCGTTGTTATAGTATCCGCATAAGTGGAGTCTAGAAAGGGTAGAACGTTAGAAGTGGAACTAGCACGGTGGAGAGGACTCCATCAAAGCGCCGGGTGTAAAAACAGCCGAAAGTCATAGACAGGCGAGACAACTCACCCTGAATCCCATTCAGGAGCGATGAACATCGATGTTTCGCTATCTTTGTAGCTTATCAGTACCACGTACCTGAACAAATTGGAGGCGAACTGCATCATCAGTCCATAGCTATTTACAAATAGTGTAAAAAAAAAACTGTGATGGAGCGTCTCCACTGCGCCATTTTTCAGCCTACCGGTGAACCAACTATAAGCATTCATTGAGTATGTGTGTTCTGTAATGTTTACAACACTAGTACTATTTTTAATTCATGTTTGAATTTATCCTTACGTAATTATAGTCCGGGCATACCAGCAAATGGTATAACTTGGATTCAAGGTTTCGGATACGTAATGTTGATAAGCCACAAAAATGGCGAAAGGTTATAAGGAGACGCCCCTTATAACCCCTCACTCATGAAATTTACTTTCTCCTCTCACTATTTCCAATCTGAATACTTCTCCAATTCCCCCCTCTAATACACATAGCACTCCACAAAACCATTCCATCTTTGAGCTTCTTTCCTATAACAACCCAAATGTGTGATCTCTTCACTGAAGACGGAGGCTCGTGTTATCCTACAATGGAAGCAATCTACAAACATTATTTTGGACCACCGAGACCCCAGAAATAGCTATTGGATTTGTAATACTTTCCTTCAACTTCTTTAATTCTCTATATCAATTGTATTCTGTGTAAGTCGGACTTGTTTAAATGTAAACATAGATACATTTTTTGTATTTCCTGTATTTAATATACTTTGTATATTGGTCTGCCTAATATGCTTAACCCTAAATTTACTTTTATGTATGTATGTATGCATGTATGTATGTACACACACACACACACACACACACACACACACACATATATA
>NC_068982.1:82159464-82161529 GCF_001194135.2 Octopus bimaculoides | reverse complement strand
ATATATATATATATGTATGTATGTATATATATATATATATACATATATATATATAAATACTGTAATAATATATATATACATACATATATTGTAATTATATGTATATATAATATGTGTGTGTGATTGTGTATGTGTACTTACGTATGTATACATATAATGTATGTTTGTATATTTCTCTCACTCAACTCTTCTCGTTCGCGGGTGATTTCTACCAGTAGGTCTCCGGAGTGGCCATGGGAACAAGAATGGGCCCCAACTATGCGAACCTGTTCGTTGGCTACGTTGAGGCCCAAATATTCTCAAGTTTCATTGGTCCCACTCCCGAACTATACGGCCGTTATATTGACCGCTGTATCGCTGTGACCTCACTCTCCCGCGAACATCTAGACTCCTTCCTCTCTTTTGTCAAATCTTTCCATCCTACCCTCCACTTCTCCTGCACTATCTCTGACACATCTGACTCCTTTCTTGACATTTGGGTCAGCATTCATCACTTCACTCTCACCACCTCCATCGACTACAATGTTTTTCTCATACATTATGTCTTGAAGTTAGCTGTTACATTTTGATCCATTAGCTGGAGCAAAGAATCTACATTTTGGGGGATATATTCTATTCTCACATATCAGGAAGGTTATCTAAGTTCGATGCGTGGCTCGGTGCATTGTCTAAAAGAAAAAATGCCTTGTTGGTAATATTATAGCTGGCACTGTACGTTTCTGTAGCAGGAGAAAACGTTCGTAAACCACTCATTGAAAACGACTCTTAGCCACCCATACCTTCTTATTTAAACATTACTCCAGGGATAAATTAAACTTTGAGTAACCCTCGAAAGCCACTTGGATTTTTAGGGTAATGCACAAATAGGAACTTTAATTTCATATCACCAGCGGGATTTCCTCTCAAGAGAAGCATCAGGCGATTTTAGGAAGCTTAAAATCTTAGTGTTGATTTTTCTTCTCGAAAAAAATCCTAGTGTTGAGTTTTCTGTTGGTGTTATTTCTCTCATGCTAGTAAGCATGCACTTCCGATTTTAAAAGCTGCAGATTAGGGTAGTGAAAAAATATTTTAAGGGTCATAAAGAAACATCAACTGTTTTGGAAAAAAAAAAAAAAGGAAGAGAATTAAAATATGGACAAACAACAACTGGTGGGTATGTTTATAGTTTTTATCAGCTGGGATTCTTTCTAAATATAACAAATCAGATATGCTCCCAATAATATACTCTATAGTTATAAGGAGACGGCTGGGACCCTCATCTATATATATATAACCCCTAAGTTTTCAGTAGTAATATTTGCTTGTATCATATATCAGATGTTAAATCTAATTAGATAAATAAAATGCTGATGTAGCGCTCTTACGATCCAGGGGTTACGTCCTAGTTATTTCCCTTGATCAAAGGCCATGTGGTTTCTCGACTCTTTGTCCTTGATCCAACGGAATGATCTGCTGGTTCGTCATTGTGGGGACACAGGCAGCGTCGATTGCGTATAGCCATTACTGACAAATTTTTAAGCATTGTAGTGCTAGATCAGTGTTGACCTAGGGTTAAACAACAATCATAATAACAACAACATAACAACCAGCGCCATCTCCAGGACAACTATGAGTGCTGTCTCCGCCGATACAGAAACTATCATCACTATCACCACCACAACTACTGTCAACACCATTACTACCACCACTATCAACACTACCGCCACCCCCAACACCATCATCATGCTCACCGCCATCACTAGCATGGCACCACCACCATCAACACCGTCACTATAACGATCACTGTCACTATAGCACAGACAGCATTTCATCACCACTATCAATACCACCACCACTACTACAACAACCACAACTACAACCACCACCAACAACACTACCATCATCATCAACATTACCATCATCACCACCACTACCACCATCACTGCTACCCCACATCACCATTGTCGTAAGATTTACACCTCACCACGACCTGCAGCAAACTAAACAATCGTCACTGCTACCACTACTACGACAAGAGAACCAGCACCACCACCAACACAACTACTACTACTACTACTACTACTAC
>NC_068982.1:82158664-82159454 GCF_001194135.2 Octopus bimaculoides | reverse complement strand
AGAGAACCAGCACCACCACCAACACAACTACTACTACTACTACTACTACTACTACTACTACTACTACTACTACTACTACTACTACTACTACATACGTCAAACTAAACAAATAGGTCATGGCTTTCATTTCCGACGTTTGTTTCGACTGGCGTGTGAAAGTAACAATTGACAGTAGTAGTAGTGGTGGTGGTGGTGGTGGTGGTAGTTTTGGTGATGATGCTGGTGGTAGTGGTAGTGCCGTGCTAGTGATGACGGTAATGATGTTATAGCTGTTGTTGTGATAGAAGAGGTGGTGATTGAAGTGTTAATGTTGCAGCTGTTGTTGTTGTTGTTGTAGCTGGTGGCGGCTGGGTATCACCGTTGGTGTTATTGTTCCTTTTGTTGGCAGTAGTGGCATTGTCGTAGTTGCTGTTTATTTCTTTATTTCCCAGACTGAGGGAACGAAGGGCTGCGCCCATAGTCTTTTTCCAGTGTCTCCAAGACAGAAGAAAGGAAATATTCTCATACCTGGCATTAATAACAAATACAACAAATAGGTGAGATATGGTCGTAACATAGCAGTAATATAAATGTTATATAGTTCTGTTATATAGTTATAATGTAGTAGTGATATTGCAAGATGTTTGTAATATAATTGTAATACAGTTGTGATACAGTTAAAGTGCAGTTGTAATATAACTGATTCAGTACTTCGTGGCAATATTCATTTAAAAACTGAGCCTACAAAAGTCAGAGTTGCTTAAAGCTCAGTCAAACTATTAGTAAATTATATATATATATATATATATAT
>NC_068982.1:82152437-82155516 GCF_001194135.2 Octopus bimaculoides | reverse complement strand
GAGAGAGAGAGAGAGAGAGGGTGGCAATGTGGAACAAACGTTAGCAAGCCGAGCAAAATGCTTAGCGACGTTTCATCCGTCTTTACGTTGAGTTCAAATTCCGCTCAGGTCAGCTTTGCCTTTCATTCTTTCGGGTTCGATTAAAAGAGTACTAGTGGAGCACTAGTGTCGATGCACTCGACTTACCCCTCCCCCAAACTCACTGGCCTTGAGCCAAAATTTGAAATCATTATTCCTTTTAAAACTCAAGAAGTTCATTTTACAAACCTGTGTGCTCAGGTTCGATCACACTCTTGGCAAGTGTTGTTCACTTTGTTCCAATCCTTCTCAATGAAACTGGAAAGACAGAAACTATGGAAGGCCTTTGTGATCATTATACACTGATACTGCTTCTTATGCTAGGATAATGTTTCTATGGTATACTCAACCAGTGACACGTTGATTCAATGAGGAGATAGTCCAGTTGATCAAACAACTACAACACATATCATTGTAAGTGACGAAGATCCATTTACTGTCGTTGTTGTTGGTGTTGATATTGTTTCTGCTATTGTTGTCGATGTTTGTGTTGATGTTTTTGCTGTTACAACTATTCTTTTTCTTTCTCTCGATGCTGCTGCTGCTGTTGTTGTTGTTGTCGTCGTCATCGTTGCTGTTGTTTCAAGTGCTACTCCTCTTCTCATTGCTTTTGCTTTTGTTTATGTTGTTGTTGCTGCAGTTCTGGTTTTGTTTTTCTATCGGGATATGTTGCTGGTATTATAATATTTATTTACTACTACTACTACTACTACTGGTCTTTCTGACGCACTCACAGTTTTTTTCTGTCTTTTTAATTGTTTTCTAGTATTCAAATTTGGTGTGTTGATTTAGTTTTATGTGCTAATTCAGAAAGTGATATTTTTAAAACCCTAAGCCTAAACCCTAACCATAGCCCTAAGACCTAAAGCTAACGTACAGTCTTTTTCGTTTTTGTAATTTTTGGCAAAAAAGAATTCGTTGAGGCTTTTTCTTTTTTAAATTTACATACCTGTTCGACCGTTTCATATGACTTTCTTCATTAAAACTTGTTGCAACTTTCGTCGTCGTAATGTTTTTGCTTTTCTTTTGTGATAGACAGCTATCAAGCAGAAAATGCCAGCATCCAAATCCTGCTTTTTGAATGGGTAAAAATTATGAAAAATTTTTCTAAAGTTTTTCTTGAATAGTTGAATAACAAAATCGGATTCGCCATGAAAGATTAAATCAATATACCAAATTTGAAAAATGCCATTTAATTTTAAAATTTCAAAATCTGTGCCAGTAACAGAAACGTTCCACTACTACTACTACTACTACTACTACTACTACTACTACTACATGTATTGATTTTTATTTTAATTAATTGTGATGTTGCTATTGTCGTTCTTAGCTCTGTTCATTGGCATTTTTGTTGTCGTTGTTGCCACTACTGCTCCCAATGTTGTTGTTTATGTTGTTTATGTTGTTTATGCTGTTTATGTAATTGCTACTTATTGCTATCATTGCTATAGCAATTACAACAGGTGCAGCTGTTGCTGTCACGTGGTCAGCTCCAGACACTGGCTGTTGTTATCCTTTCACCAGTAGTAATGTTTTGTGGAGTATTGTTTTTTGTTTTGTTTTGTTTTGTTTTGTCTTTTTTTCTATATGCGAGTTATAGTACCGCGTGGTCAACTTTTCTGTGTACAACAGCGGTAGCCGCTACAAAAACAAAAGCAAAAAAACTGATCAGAACGGGCCACCACTGGAGGTAGAGGAAACACTATGAAATTGAAGATTGTTTTGTAAGCCCGAAGTATTGAGTTCGTGTCTAGAATAGTTTTTGCAACGCTAACAGAGCCATTTTACTATTAATCCCGTCATCGCCACCCAGATACTAGATTTCACAATAAATACTACTTTCTATTACTGCTGCAGTTGCTGTTTTTTATTATTATTATTGTGTCGTTGTTATTGTTGCTGCTGCTGGTGCATTTGTTTTGTTGTTGTTGTGTTGTTATTTAATCCCATATTATCTCTGGTCGAACAAAGACAATCAGGCATTCAAAGGACTGGCTACGGTAGGAACGTCCATCGTAACCAAACAAGGTATCTACAATTATATTTTCTAATATTTCTTTGCTTTCCAAAGTTGACGACTTGCAATTTCAGGTAGACTTGGCTGTTTCCTGAACTTTTTAAAGTATCAGCGAGAAGAAACAGGCGTTTGGGAGATTTCTTCAGGTTCATGCACCAAATAAATAAACTGAATGCCTTTTGCTGTATAATGGCTTCAGAGAGTGAAAGTAGGCTGTGACATATCACTCACCCAAACACAACATCACATTTACTCCATATTTTTCATGATTCTACTGCTTGTGCATCAAATTTAGAAATAAAAGTCCGTAATACAAGTCCCGTGGAGGCTCAGAGGCTTAGTGGTTAGGGTATTGCACTCACGACAGCAAGAACGTAGTTTCAATTCTCACCGGGTGGTGTGAAGTATTCTTGAGCAAAATACTTCTTTTCACGAGTATATACGCCAGAGAATTAGAGAAACTAGCCTATAGCTCAGGAAGGACCTTTTCTTTCATACAAATCGCAGTGATACAGCAGCACCAGCACTTTACTTTTCTCGTCTATCTTCTTGCTACATAATCTTTACTTTGATAGCTCTAACCATTGCTACGCTTGCCTCACATCATGGGTAAAAATGACTATGGAATGTATCATAAAGCAAATTACTTCAAAAAGTGTAGAAAACTGCTCCATCACTCAAGTTGACAGCAAATGCTGCAGACCCTAAGGGTAAACAAAGTGTGGCTAATTAGTTGTGTTCTTTTGTGTGCACTAATAAAGCAACGAGATGATTCCATACGCGATGGTTCACACTCCAGCGGCAAATTCCGGGGAGGGTCAAGCAACGAGAACGTTTGATGGATAAATTACGACAATACAGACTTAAAATATTGGCACAAGGCCAGCAATTTTGGGGGCGGAGATAAGTCGGTTACATCAAACTCACTTTTCAACTGGTACTTATTTTATCGACCCCGAAAGAATAAAAGGGAATTTGAACTCA
>NC_068982.1:82151230-82152337 GCF_001194135.2 Octopus bimaculoides | reverse complement strand
ATATATATATATATATATATATATATAAACTCAATTCCGTTCTCGCTGTTCGTGTTTCACGCCACCGAGATCGTCAGGTGAAAGCTATTATTGGCCAGTATATTCTGTGTATCCCTCATTGAGCACCGCTTCTCTTCTATGTCTTTCAAGTCTGCAGTTTGTCTCTGGTGTTCTTTTTGTTAGATTGGTTTTTATTTGCGCCTGTTCTGGGGCCGCTTACTTCATTAGTTGGTTTTAATCTTACTGTTTTCTTAGTTTAATTTATGCTTTAGTTAGGCAAGTCTTTCCTCGGTTTTTACGATTCTGTTATTGTCTTTACTTCATCCGTTGTTTTTGTTATTTATTTGTTGCTTCCGGTATTTTAAACACTTAACGATCGTTGAGCGTATTTCCTGATTCTCAAATCCAATAATTTTGGTGAAAATGATTTTTGGAGGGGAATATTTCCTGTTTACACACACACATACACACGCACACACACACACACACACAGAAATAATATGAATGTATAACACACACACACGTGTATATGTATGTGTGCATGAATGTATATACTTTTATTCTTTTCAGTCATTTGACTGCGGCCATGCTGGAGCACTGCCTTTAATCAAACAAATCGACCCCAGGACTTATTCTATGTAAGTCTAGTACTTCTTCTATCGGTGTATTTTGCCAAACCGCTAAGTTATTGAGACGTAAACACAGATACACACGCACAAACACAGATACACACACACACACACACACAGACATATATACGACGGGCTTCTTTCAGGTTCCGTCTACCAAATCCACTCACAAGCTTTGGTCGGCCCGAAACTAGAGTAGAAGACATTTGCCAAGGTGCCACGCAGTTGGACTGAACCCGGAATCATGTGGTTAGTAAGCAAGCTACTTACCACACACCCACTCCTGCACCTACAAAAAAATGTAGATATGGACTACATTGATCCAAGATATGGACTCGGATCACTATAAATACATTTCTTTTATTAGCCACACAGGGCTCAACAAAGATGGGACGAATACAATGTAGAGCTTTTCTTTGGGGGGGGAGAAAAAAAGTAGGGTGGGTGTCGATCAAAAGGGATCGTAGGAAGGAAAAAG
>NC_068982.1:82143031-82148188 GCF_001194135.2 Octopus bimaculoides | reverse complement strand
TATATATATATATATATATGTTTGTGTGTGTTTGTGTGTGGGTGTGTGTGTGCGTGTGTGCGTGCGTATTTAATTTCTCGATATATTCTCGATATATTCAACGTTTATATATGTAAATAAATATAATTAACTATAAGAATCGCCATGACAGTGTAGGTCCATAGATGCAATGGAAGCTATGTAACTATTTCAAAATAGTAACAGCCCTCAACGGCTATTAACACCAATCAGAGCCAGTAATGGAAAGAAATAATGTAACTATAATCTGGGAATTTCTGTTAGCACGGACCGGATATTTCAAAAGACCAGGTATCATTCCCAAGAACAAGAAAGATAAAACCTGTAAATAGATTGATAAAAGTATTCCATTAGCTTAAACCATAACGATAAAAGAAATTTAAAAACTAAGCAATCACAAAATCTTGGAGATTGAGATTAGAAAGATGTGGTCTCTTAAAGCTAAGGCAGACTCAATGATCATAAAGTTTTTAGGTATGATAAGAAAAGGTTATAGGAAGAATTTGAGCAATATTGCAATATTCCAGATGAATCATTTCTCCCCAGGAAATTCAAAATATATTATTGACCATCACTGCCCACATACTATAAAGGGAGCTGTCTATCTCAAAAATATGAATTATAGAGTAGCTGTAAATGGCACATACCTTAAAAAGGCTTTCCTTCACATTATACTTTGTATATCTCTATATATTTAACACCAAGTTATATGTACACAACACATACTTCACCTTGTAAATAACGTTCCTTTATGGCAACCCCAATTCTGGTAGCTGAAAGCTGGCAAGTAATTCTATAAAACTCGCATAACAATAGTAACAACAGCAACAACAACAACAACAACAACAACAATAATAATGATAATAATAGCCATGTGTCGAGAGGAATTCTTTAGGGTTTGAATAATTTACCTCTGGAAACATAGATGTTACATTTGTACCCTTATCAAACGGGTAGTCATGATGGGTATATTGGGCTTCGTATATTTGTACCTCAGTGTCACTTTGATGGTATGCATTGCTCTCTCACACAATAATAATAATGACGATGACGACGATGATGATGATGATGATGATGATGATGATGATGATGCAGATGCTGATGATGACGATGATGAGGATGATGATTTCATTTACCACCGGGGCGGAGGGGGGACAATACAAAGACAGAGACAAAGTATGGGGATCTACATATAATGAAATACAAAAAATAAAGGGGTGGTAAGTATACACGGTATACAATGAAAAGGAAGGGAAATATACATGGTATACAAAGTTAAAAAAAAAATAAGAGTTGGGGATGATAGAGATGTAGCACTCTTGATACAGGATAACCCCACAGTCTGAGATCTCCCTGAACACGAAGAGCAAGTACCCCTTGCAATTGCATTTCTCCGATTCACAGGTCTACACTTAGACAGGTATCACCCACCCATGCCATTTTCGCAACTTTCACCCACCTTTCAGTAAACTTTCTCGGGGACAGCACTTTCTTCTCCACCCTCAATTTCCTTTTTAAGTGAAACTGCTACCAATATCTTTCAGCCTTGTCCACTAAATAATCTCTTTCGCCACAGCCACCAAGCAAAGGAAAACTGCCATGTCTGCTCGATTAAAGGAGGGCAGTGGGGCAATCATCACTATGGACTCGGCCGACAGCCGGATCCATCACACACACGACAGCAGCTGTTCGACATAACCCCGCAAGTCAGTAATGGCCGGAGATTGAACAGGTGAGTGCAGAACAGTTTCACTCCGTGCCCCCCGCGTACAAGTCCGTCTGACAGCACATCTGTTCCTGTAGAGTTTATCACGAACCGGTAGCGCCCCCTGGTGGCACTGCCAGGCCAAGGACATTATCCATGATAGTTCCCAATAAGAAAGTCCTCCGGAACAGACTCGCCAGTTCGTTTTCGTCGGCGCTCAGGGTCTCAGTAATAATAATCCTTTCTACTAAAGGCATAAGGACTGAAAATTGGTGGGCGGGGGCGGGGACTAGTCGATTACATCGACCCCAGTGTTTCATTGGTACTTTATTGACCCTGAAAGGATGAAAAGGAAAGTCGGCCTCGACGGAATTTGAACTCAGTTAATAATAATAATAATAATTATTATTATTATTATTATGACAAGAACACGAATAACAACGGTACTAACAATTTTACTGCCTCAATAATAATGAATGTTGAAAAATGTCCCCAAAATTAAATAAATAGAATAAACTATAAGATTCGCATAAAGTTGATAAAAATCATAAATGAAATGCAAAAAAAAATATGTCCCTAGAACGAATAAAGGAAGCAACAAATCTCGAATTATCCTGAAAATGAAGTGTAAGTATTGGGTTGGCAACTAAGTTCCCACCGTTTTTTTTCTTTTATTCAGTTCTTTTAAAAGATTTAATAAAAAATAACAACTAATTAATCAATAATGTATTCACCCTTGTTGTTTACAACTTCTTCCCAACGTTCAACAAGATTTTCAATACCTCGTTGGTAGAAATCACCCGATTTCAACTCGACAAATTGATCCAACCAAGCTCTCAATTCTGCATCAGTATTGAACGAAACTCCGCGCATAGCATTTGAAAGAAATCGAAAGAGGTGGAAATCCGTTGGTGCCAAATCAAGAGAGTACGGCGGGTGTGGCAGCACTTCCCAGCCATGCGTTTGAATGGCTTCCTTAGTCATATTGGCGATATGAGGGCGGGCGTTGTCGTGCAGCAGAAGAACTCCATGCTGCCGATTAGGTCTTTTCTCTTGAATAGCCGCGTTGAGTCATTCCATCTGTTGAACATAAAGTTCGGCGTTGACCGTTTGGTTCTCTTCAAGCAATTCGTAATGGATAATCCCTTCCCAATCCCACCATACGCACAGCGTCGTTTTACGCGGATGAAGATCTTGTTTCACGTGCGGTATCGCTTGTTTACCGAGGCTGAGCCATTCCTTACACTGCTACATATTGATGCACAGGCACCATTTTTCGTCGTCAGTAACAATTCGGTAAAGAAATCGTTGCTTGTGTCCATGAGTTGAGCGGTGACGAGCAATAAAACCAGCGGAGATTGTGGCTCGTTGATTTTTGTTGTTGTCACTTAAAGCAAGCGGAACCCATGCTCCATACTTCTGAACCTTTCCCATCGAGGTTCTGAACCTTTCCCATGCTTCTCTATAGCAGCGTGGGAGCATTCCATTTTCTCTGCCAGTTCCCTTGTCGTTTGACTAGAATTTTCGTGCAAAATTTAGCTTAATCGCTCTTCGTCGAACTCAACTGGACGGCCAGAACGAGGTGCGTCTTTGAGGTCAAAATTTCCATTTTTGAACTTGGCATACCAATCACGAGCGGTTTTTTCAGCTTTGGCACCCCCTCCATACGCAGCACAAATGTCGCGAGCAGCTTTTGCAGCCTTAGAACCTTGATTAAAAGCAAAAAGAAGGAAGTGTCGAAAATTTTCGTTTTTCCTAACTTGACATTCCATTTTAATGATCTGAAAATAAACAAAAATTAACTAAAATTAACTAGAAAAAAACGCAATAAATTCCAAAATTTTAAAAAACGGCGGGTACTTAGTTGCCAACCCAGTACGTTTTTTCTGTTGTGATCTGTGGATTACATTTTAAGAAAGTCCAATCACTAACATCAAATTCGTCAAACTCATCAACCTTCCTGTAAATGGATTGGAGAAAAACTCGTCTCTCTTCACCACCACGTTCCTTTTCATTTGATGCGTGGAAATAATGTTGAGCAAGAATATTGGCCAAAGCTGAAAATCTTTGTTTACAGTACAACAATCAGACCAAGGAAGCATTCCCAAGTAGCAACAAGGCTGTAAGTTTTTCTTTGCTGAAGAAATTCGGTATATTTGCTGAAGAAATTCGGAATAGTTATTATCTACGACAATAGTTGACGGATTTAATTCTTACAAAATAAGCGATATCCGAACACTGGACGTCTACAGTAAAAACCATTTTGTTATCTTCGTGCTTCTAGCAATGGCAAAGCAATGACTATCCCTCACCCATGCACCTGGTAGCACTGAATAATAGCATTGTCACCTCCAGCATTTCAGCCATATAAATGTGATCGCTTGTCTAGCTAGAAATCACAGTTTACAGTATTTTAAATAAAAGGAAGGACACATTAGTCTGAGAGAAATTATGTTTAAACAGATGGGATGATCACATATCGACTGTCTTTGACCCTAAGTTTACACGACTAGACCCGACTTGGAGAGTAAATAACATTTCTGAAAGCTAAAGCCATTAGTCGGGAGTGGGGCTAGTATTTGGCTAGTATTGTGAAATCTAACCCTAGGTGGGGGATGGTTGACAAAGTAGACTTTGGTTGAGGTTTGAACTTAGTACGTAAAGAATCGAAACCAACAACCATGTTTTCATGATTTTGACAAGGCATCGATTGAGGGATGAGCGTCACTACAATACTACCATTACCTACACTGCTACCACCACGACCGTCACATCATCAGCGCTATTCCTGTTCTTGCTCCTCCTCACCCTCCTCCTCCCCTTCCTCCTCCTCTTTCTCCTCCTCCCACTACTACTACTACTACTGCTGCTGCTGCTGCAACCGGCACCATTACTAGAGCCACTGAGTGAGGATCAGATAAAGTGAAGAGGTCGGATTTTTGTTTCTTTTTTCTTTTTGTGGTACTAATTAAATAGATTGACTGAAAGGGTATGAGTGAGAAGGGGAGAGAGAGGGCGAGAGAAAGACAGACAGATAAACAGACAGCTAGACAGGCCACCACCACCACCACCACCACTACTAACAATAACAACAGCAACAAAAATTTGCTATTACTAGTAGAAATATCAGCAACAGTAGCACAGTCAACAGCACAGTAGATGTTGCTACCATCATCACCAAAACAAGTGCTATGGTTAGCGCCACCACAAGTTACCACTATCAAAACTACCTTTGGTGTCACCACCACCTCCACCATTACTACTCGTGCATAAACGGCGTCAGAGTTATCTTAGCCAAAACAGCTATTGGCACCATATCACCATGGCCATCACTACTGAGAACACTATCGCTACTGCCACAACCACCGCTACCATCACCCCCCCACCTCGATTCATTTATATCTACCGACACCCAACTTCATACAACTATCGAC
>NC_068982.1:82133023-82140091 GCF_001194135.2 Octopus bimaculoides | reverse complement strand
TATATATATGTATACATATATATAGATACACACTCATATATGTATGTATGTATGTATAGATATATGCATGCATACACATATACACATGGTTTAAAGAACGAGACAAATAGACGTAGTGATAAATGAAAAATGGAATGGTAGAGACAAAGATAAGCCAAGAGACAGGGAGGAAAAAGAAGGAAAGGAAAGAGAAAGAGTGAGGATAAGAGAGAGAGAAAGTGAAAGAAAGAAAGAAAGAGAGAGAGGAGAGGGAGAGAGAGGTAATGAGATAATAATGGAAGAAAGAGGGAAATGAAAATAAAGTAGGAATGAAAGCAGAACGAAATGGTAAAAAAATAAATTGGAACAACTGAAAAATTGGCATAAAATAGAGATGAAACTGAAGAAAAAATAAGCGAAAACTAAATAGAAAAACTCTATATATTTCTTGTTGTTGTAGTGGTGATGGTTATTGTTGTTATTGTTAATCATATAATGTGGAACCGCCATTTCAAGCTCCGTGCTCCTCTGCAAAAAATTAAATAAATAAATAAATAAAATAAAGTGAATAAATAAGCGAATAAATAAGTAAATGGTAACAATAATAATGATGATGATGATAATAATAATAATAATAATAATAATAATAATAATAATAATAATAATAATAATAATAATAATAATTAATAATAATAATAATAATAATAATAATAATAATAATAATAATAATAATAATAATAACGACAACAAGAATAATAATGCATAAAAAACGCCATAATGGTAAAATAACGAAATTTGAATTTTTGTTCTTTTGTGGGAATTAAGGTAGAAAGGAAAAATTTATAGGAATTTTATGTTGCCATAAATATCAGGTTGGTGTATTCTTTGATAGTTTATTTCCACCGACTGGCATTACCGAAGGTGGTAATGACGGATGGTAAAAAGAGTTCGGCAGGAAATGCGTCGCAGACCATCGACGTATATTTTTCTCTCACCTCCAGTGCTAATGTCTAAATAACTATAGTTACTAGTTGAAGGAACGATTGCAAATGGCAGCAACAACAATAATAACAACAACACTGGTTATGGGAAATACTAACCAGAACCAGAAGGTGTTGAAAGTAACAATAGCATGAACAACAATAATAAAAGAAATATGAACAACAACAAAAACACAATGACTAACCAAAGATTGTTCGCCCAAGCCGATGTTAGAGGTGGGAGAAATTCTATCTGAGTTTTATACCAGACCTTATTAAAGCGATGGACTTTACTAATGTTCCAATAATCGCCATAGTCAAAGTGAGCAACAACTATTTCTGAGATGTTCTTCCCTGACAAGCGATTTGATTTGAGATCATGTATTGAAACTAAAAAAAAAAATTACAGTAGAAAAGACACTTAGCCATTCGAAAACACAGAAAGACTGTATTTGATGTCGAAGCTTTCGTCGTACTAACTGCGACCAACAGCAGAATTAAGGAATTCAATGTCAGAATAAACTAATATTATTAGCTAAAGTTTCCCATTGATTTATCAAATTGTTGATTGTCAATCACAACACTTGGCAAACATGTCAATATTTGTCGATGACGGGGTGGAGATGAGAACTCAGAATGTACAAAGACGGAACACATACCACAAGACATCATATTTTCAGACCATCTATCATTTCCACCAATCCATCCATCTTTGGATCGATACTTTTAATCGATTCATAAAGGGTAAAAAGCAAAAATTGATTCATGTGAGATTTGAGTTTAAAGCTTAAGAAGTCTGTAAAACACGGCGATCCTCTATTCAACACTCCAGCGACTTCACCAATTCGCCACAATGCGGTCGCACGCAGTTTATATTAATATATCATAATTTCTTATTTGGTTTATTGTAAAGTCAGTATTTAGTAGAGCCTCAATCTAGACTTATGACTAACGAATGAACAATGTTAAGATTGAGATTTACTATAAACCTAATACTATGATAAGGTTCCTGAAATCCTTACTAGCAGCATCCTCGGCACTCCTTTAGGAACGCACCTCTCCAAGAAAATGAAATGCGATTTTTAAAAAAGTTATGAAAATGGAAAATATATTCAAAATATATGATGTATGCAAAAGATTGCAAATATTCATCCAATTTCAAATATTTTATACTAAAAAATAAAACAAACGGAAAACGTGCACTCGCGAATATAAACAAACATGTCGAATGATACTAGGGGCGGTAATTTGCTTTTACCAATCAGGTATTATTAATGATATGAGGGGGCCACTGAGTTGTATGTTGTATAATATATTTTCTCTGTAGACTGAAAACAAAAATAAAAATTACAAAATTGCATAGGTCTTAAACGCATTTACTCTTTTGTTTTATAATTATTTCTGCTGTATATCACATCTTAAAATGGGCGAAGGTAAAGCAAGTGCACACCACCTAACTCTAATCCAAAACCTAAACCTAACCCTAGCCATAAAACTAACCCTGACTCAAATATTAACCTTAACCCTAAAACCTTTGGGTTAGGGTTACCTAACCCACTAACCTTAACCTAAACCTATAACAAACACTAACACTAACCCTAAAACTAACGCTAAACCTAACCCTAATATTAACCCTACCCCTAAAACTAACTGTAATCCAAAAACTAACGCTAACCCTGACACTAACCCTAACACTAACACTAAAACAAACCATAATTCTCACACTAACATAATTTTCACACTAACACTAACCCTAACCCTAAAATTAACACTAATACTAAAACTAACCCTAACCCTAAAACTAAGATAAAACATAACTCCCACAATAACACTAACCCTAACTCTAAACCTAACGCTAAAACTAATCCTAAAACTAACCCTAACCGTGAAATTAACCCTAACACTAATACTTAACCATGACAGTAACATTAAACCTAAACCTAAAACTAAAACTAAACCTAAGACCAACACTAAAACTAACCCTAAACTCTAACCTTAACCCTAAAACTAAGCCTAACCCTAACACTAATCTTAACCCTAACACCTTAATACTTAACCTAACCTGAATCCTAAAATTAACCCTAAGCCTAACCTTAAAACTAACGCAGTGTGACTATTCACGCTTCGCAAAAGAAGTGCATGATCCCAGTAGAGGATCGCATCTTATTCGTAGTATGTCTAAGATGTGCAATTCTATTAATTCAAGCCTCAGCACAATCGTACGTTCCCATGTTTCGTCAACAATATTGTACTCTACCTTTAACTCAGAAAAAATTATCGTAAACTAGTAAAACTTCCCTCGCGTACATAATATTTAATATCCGAATCATTAATTTGAGTCTTTTAACTGCATAGCAAATGACTTGATCTGAAATCATGTGCTGAAACAAAAACAATTGCAGCGTGGAAGCCATTTAAAAAACACACACACACAACAACCGTTAGTCTTTTAATTTCTAAAGCTTTCTCCGAAAGGGATTTACTTACAGACGGTAGAACTCTACTTATTACATCCCATTGTATAAAGTTGCAAAAGTGGTTATCATAGCACTGAACCCCTTCATGATACATAAACTTGTATTCCAAATCGAACGAATTGTGACCAGTTACGTATTCTGAACATTTTTCTTCTTTTTGTTTTCTTCTTTTTTTTTGTACTGAAAGATTTGCCGAATTTATTAATCTGTATCTGGGGTTGGCACAGCAGTTATGATTTTGATCTTTAAAAGTAACGTGTATGTGTGTGTGTGTGTGTGTGTGTGTGTGTCTTTGTGTCTGTGTCCCCCATCACCGCTTGGCAACTGGCAATGGTGTTTTTACGTCCTAGTAACTTAGCGGTTCGACAAAAAAAAAGCCCGATAGAGCAAGTAGCAGGATTTTAAAAATAAGCACTGAGATTGATTTGTTCGACTAAAATCCTTCGGGGTGGTACCCAAACATGGCCACAGACTAATAACTGAAGCAAACAAAAGAGAAAAACTAAAAAAAAGTATGGTTCACATAATGCTAAAACATTTTACTCTGTGGCCCGGCTTTTGTTAATAACCTAGCATGGTCCCAATTTGGTTTTCGATAGATATCGGTACTATTGTTAGAAAGATGCATTTTGTGTGTATGTGTATGTCTGTACGTATGTGTGTATGTGCATGCATGCATGTGTGTGTATATGTGCATGTGTGTGTGTGTGTGTGTGCATGTGTGTGTATGTGTGTGTGTGCGTGTGTGTGTGTTTGGGTGTGTGGATATCAATTGTGTTTACTTTGGAATGAGATTGCCTTTTCACCATGATGTAGTCTATCTGGTTATGAACTTCGCCATTAGGGCTGTAACGCATCCGTCGCCAGGACGGCTTCTCCTTGTTAGTAAAGCGGCTACATGTACCATTCCAGTTTGCACATGCATCTTCCCCTACTTTGGCGTTCCAATCGATTCAACGACCAATACCTCTTTCTTGAGTGTGGTCAATTATTTTTTGAAGCTTGTCGTAAAACTCGTCACTGTCCTCATCACTGTAGCCTGATAGTGGGGCGTACACTTGCACTATAGTTATATTGAAGGACTCACTCTCAAGCGAATAGTGATGAGTCTGCCGGACACTGGTCGGCAGCCCATCACCGCACTCACACAATCGTTATTAATTAAGAAACCTACTCCCTCCTTTTGAGTATCTTGGCCACTGAAATAGAATTTGTTCGCCCATCTCATCTCAACACAGTCCAAGAATGTTCCAAATGTAATTGTTTATTTCATGCACCAGTTCCTCTACTTGGTGTTCGAAGTGTTCTTACATTCCACGTGCCAATGGAGATGTTCTTTCTGACTCGGATCTTGTAAACAGTGCCAGAATACCGAGCTTCCCTGGTGCAGACATAGGAAGTCATCATGACGTTCTGTCTGCACCTGAAGAAAATGAAATGAGTGGGTTATACAAGAGCTAAATTCAATCTTGAAAAGCTAAAAGCTCCAGGAATTAGAAAGGAAATTGAATCTAAGATTGGTGACAGATTTGCCCCATTCATCCTGAAAAAAAGCAGACACAGAAGATGTGCACACTTTCACTGACAGTTTTAACTCTATAGTAACAGAAACAATCAAGAAACCACGGATCACACCAGAAATTTTAGACTTGCGTGACAAAAGAAGAAAGTTGAACAAGAAGTTTAACCAGGAAGATACCCGAGAATACAAAGAAGCAAATCTTGTAGTTAAAAGGAGCATGAGAAAAGCCGAGGAAGCTTGGGGAGAGGAACAGTGTAGGGAGATTGAGGGAAACTTAACGAAGAATAATAGTAAGAAAGTTCATCAGCTGATCAAAGAACTTACAAGCGATGAGCAAGGACGGACCAGCACAATACTTAATAAATAGGGGAAACCACTAACAGAAAAACCAAAGGATTCTGAACCGTTGGACAGAATATTGCGCAGATCTAATATAACCATGAAGCAAAAGGATACACTGATAAACTGAATGCCCTATCAACAACAGACACGAACAACTTCCCCATTTTAAGAAAGGAAGTAGAGGAAGCAAAAACGCAATTAAGTCATTGAAGAAAGGTAAGCCGGCAGTGGTGGACAATATCCCTGCTGAACTAGTGTAGGCAGGGGAAGAGGCCATGGTGGATGCGCTCCTTGTAATATGTAATAAGATCTGGCAGGCGGGAGAGTGGCCCGCATTTTGGACTCAATTGCTGGTGATCACCTTGCCAAAAAAAGGGTATCTATAACAATGCCAGAATGCCCCTCAAGCAAAGTGATGTTGGTAATCATCTTTAGTAGATTCAAACTCCAAGCGGTGGAAATCATTGCAGAGAAGCAAGAAAGATTCAGGGTGGGTTGCAGCAAAATAGAACAGATTTTCAATTTAAGGATTCTGTGTGATTCTGTGTGATCGTTATCTTCAGCCCCAACAAGAACATTTTCATATGTTTGTGGACTTCAAAAAGATATTTGACAGGTTGTGGCATACAACACTCTGGTCGACCATGAAGCTATATGACATCAACGCAAATCAAATTCGTGCCATTAATAGTCTGTATGATAAAGCAAGTAGTACGGATTACCTGAACGGCAGCATTGGCGAGTGGTTCAAAACAACAATCGGTGTAAGACAAGGCTGCTCGCCCTCGACGATCTTGTTCAACACCTTCCTTGAGAGGATTATGACCGAATTCCTGGAAGACCACAATTGTACGATTAGCATTGGCAGTAGAAACCTAACAAACTTGCGCTTTGCAGGTGATATTGTTGGACTTGCAGGCTTAGAACAAAAATTGAAAGAACTAGTAGAGCGCCTAAAGAAGACTCCCAATGAATTTGGAATGGAAATAAGCGCAGAGAAAATAAAAATGATAACAAAGTGCCCAAAAGGAATCAGTACCAACATAAGCGTCAGTGGATTTGAGCTTGACCAAGTTCAAAATTTCAAATATCTTCAAATATCAAAACTTCAAATAGTGAGTAACCAAGGTTCCAAGCACGAAGTGATATCTGGCATTGCCAAAACAACAGCAGCAATGACCAAATTCCCAAAATTAGGCTAATGATATCACTTGTGACCTCAATATTCCTGTGCACCTGTGAGACATGGACACTGACAACAGAAATCGAAAGAAGAATCCAGGCTACAGAGATGAAATGCGTCAAGAGACTTTGGGGAATATCATACAGAGATCGTGTCTCAAATGAGGAAGTAAAAAGAAGAATAAGGCAAGCAATAGGGCCCTTTGAGGAATTTCTTACCACAGTAAAGAAATGCAAGCTTAGGTGGTTTGGCCATATCACTCGCTCATCAGGGATAGCCAAAACAATCCTTCAGAGAACACTCAAAGGTAGCAGATGCAGAGGCAGACAGAGATAGAGGTGGAAAAACATCTGCGAGTGGGCAGGTCTAAAGAGGAGAGACACAGTGCGAGAGGCAGAGGACAGAGACGGGTGGAGGGATCTGGTCGCAAAATCATTAGTGGTGTCCCAACGGTCAACTAGATTACGGAATATTGAAAAAAAAAAAATCAGTTGTGAACATAGTTTATTTGATTTAAAAGGACATGGATATCATTTGTGGAAAACGATCTGAAAGTTATTTATTGGATATTTTTTGGTATACAAA
>NC_068982.1:82131183-82133013 GCF_001194135.2 Octopus bimaculoides | reverse complement strand
TGTGTGTGTGTGTGTGTGCGTGTGTGTGTGTGTGTGTGTGTGTGTGAATAGGATGGGATCTAACTTATTTTCCTCAGTGGTATCTGTGTTCTACTTATTGCGTAATATATATTCTATTCCATTCTCTTGATCAGATCTCCAGTCATTTCTTTGAGTCACTTAGTAAATTTTATTTTAGAAGATATCAAAACATTATTCGCAAAAAATGTAGGATTCGGACCCCAGCCCTTGAAAAGTGCTCCCAAAATTAGGGGAAATGTATGGATTAGTGAACGTTTGTATTTACAAAGGCAGAAAAGTACTTAACATGTAATAACAAATAATAGCAGCGCGTAAATATTTCATTAAAACTTGAAGCTTTTATATACGTAACACTCTGCGTCACATTTCCGATTACTCAAACAACTGAAGCAGAGGATCAGCGTGAAAATTGATCAACATTCATAATCGCAAACACATCTGAATATGAGTAATCAACGCAGAATTCAGGGTAGTTTTATTCATTCAGGTGTAAAATGCAGATGTCACTTTCTCATTACGTATAAGACATACGTAAGCAAGGGAAGTGGCTCTTGTTGATGAATAAGCTAATGGTTTTGCTTGTTTTCTTATTTTATTAGCATCGGACAAAAGGATTAGGGAGAAAATAAAATATTTTAGTCAGTTGAAACTTTCATTTATATATTTATTTATATATAATATTATTTTTTCAAAATTGCTTAAAGCTGTAACGGAACGAAATGATCTGCGTGGTAGAGATCACAGCTTCTTGAATAATTAACACCAAAAGACATATTTTCCATGAGAAACCACTTTATCTAATAATTATTAATATTAGCCTTCATTAAATTCCAAATATATTTGGACAGTGAAGCGGTAAAATGTCTTCTTTTGTGTTTGCATGTGTACACATATTGCGAGGCCTCTTTTTTGAAGAGTTATTCACCATTTTGTTTCAATATCATCCACAAGACAGAATTTAGTTTGATATGAATGTGTGTTTGTGTATGTGTTTGCGTGTGCGAGTGTGTGTGTGCGCAATAGTATGCATTAAGTGAGGACAGAATAAAAAATACAGACGTATGCAAATAATATAGATACACATAGATACACATACGCACATTTTTCTATAATCTCGAACGCGATAGACAATATTTTGTTAAATATAGATATTATTAATAGAATTAACTGATAATGACGATTATGATGATAATAGTGATGACGACGACAATGATGATAATAGTGATGACGACGACAATGATGATGTTGATTATGATGATGAGGAAGACAATGATGATGAAGGAGGAGGAAGAAGAGGAGAAAGAGAAAGCAAAGCGAGCAATAATCATTTAGATAAAGGGAATATGCATCTTACTGCGATCATGATCATTCTCATCATCATCACATTTAGCAACAACATTGTCGTTGTGGTCGTCGTTATCCTTACCATAGTTTGGGTCGTGTGAGATGAGATTTGAACATATGATCGTTGAACAACAGAATTGAATACGGTGATGACATTTAGTCCGACGACGACAGCGATGATGACAACAATGTTGACGATGATGATGATGGCGACGATAATGAAAAATGATTATGCTCGGATGAAGAAGATAGATAGAAAAAACAATAGATGTGGGTGGCTCTGGTGTCGCTTCGGTTGCCAAAAGTGCAGCAGTTGTAAAGAATGAAACGAGACAATGGTGACAGGCAAATGTACATATATAACGTGGCATATATATATATGTGTGTGTGTGTATGTGTGTGTGTGTGTGTATGTGTGTGTATATATATATATATATATATATATATATATATATATATATATAT
>NC_068982.1:82129067-82130601 GCF_001194135.2 Octopus bimaculoides | reverse complement strand
CATATATATATATATATATATATATATATATATATGCAAACACACACACACACACACACTCACACACACACCACACATAGGTATACAGTGATAGACAAACATGTAAGCACAATCTTTATATCCAATACTACATACACATACACACATATACACACATACTGATACACTTGTATGCTTTTATATAATATTCAATACTTCCAAAGAGAAACATATATTGAGAGGAAAACCAAACATACATACACAAACGGAAACACTCTCATACACACGCGCGCGCGCGCGCGAACACATGCACACGTGCACACACAAATGCATATAGCTTTACATTAAGCAAGAACGGAAGCCTTTATACAAGATTGTGTGAATATATACATCTACACACACACACTCATATACAGGCACATATACACATTAAAACGGCGCGCAAATTCACATACACCCAGAGCAAGAAAGAGACTCCACACCTAAACCGCACAGCAGCCACACAATACTCATACACACATACATAAACACACGCATACACGCACATAGACACACATATACCCCACCTACATACACACTTACACACACCCTTTTTCCTAAATCACATCAATTGCCAACCTTTTAATTCTTTCTTCTCTTTCACAACACTGTTTCTTTTACACTCACATTCATTCTCATTTTTACTTCAATTATCTTAAGTTATGACTTTCTCTGTATGTGTATATATATATGTGTGTGAGTATCTATATTTACAAACATATTCACACACAGAGACATACATACACACATACACTCTCTCTCTCACACACACACACATATGTGAAATTAAATAGATAACACGGGATCAGGAATAACCTAATGAACTTCATTGTCTTACAGCTGTTTCTGCTATAAGATGCTCTGCACTCACAACTGAGTGTTTTTGCTCAGTTTATAGCCTCCTCTCTCTCTCTCACACACACCTATGTATTGCGTGTGCGTTCGTGTGTGTATGGCGGAGGGGTGAAGTACCCTTGTCTTAATTTTTATCTCATGATTTACACTAAATTATTTGGCACCATCCACCGGCATATCCCTTATTTTGTCAACGTTATTTTCGTCAATAGATTGCTTGCGCAGAAGACATATCATTAGACACATAACTTGTCTAATGATTGTTACATCAGAGAAATATCTAGGACAAGAATATGGTTTCAGTCATTCTTCGATGTGAATTCTTATAGCGATATCTTTTCCACATTTTCCTCTCTAACTTCACTGAAACAATCTGAAATTCAAATTAGATCGAAAAAAAATTTCATCTGAAATTTAAAATTTCTACCACTCTCCCCACCACCACACTCACGCGCACAAAAATTTGTATAGAAATGAAATACACTCACGCATGTATATGTATGTATGTATGTATATATGTATGTATGTGTATATATATATATATATATATATATATATATATATATTGATAGAAAGGACAACAAAAGAAAGAAAGAGACCTCGATATTATGTAAATAGAGGAATTTATCTGTAAAAATGTGTGACACTTATTCGGTAGCCA
>NC_068982.1:82128069-82128743 GCF_001194135.2 Octopus bimaculoides | reverse complement strand
CTGATGTTATATTTTTTCATGAAGATGTGTAAAGAAATTTTGATTTATTAAGTCACTTAATGAATTCTTTATACTGAAATATATATTGAAGAAGATAAATGTGTTCATTTGAATATATACGTTTTTGCGTCGTAACTCCTTTATTATTATTGATATATTATAATATATATATATATATACATTATATATATATTATAATATATATGTAAATATATAAAAAAAAATAAAAAGATAAAGAGAGCAATGGTAAGGTGGGGAAGTATTTTATGGATAGAGTCTGACAGCTGTTTCATTGAAGATCCAGTACTTCCCTTCATCGGAGACAGAAAAAATAAAGTAATCTATTATTACATCCATAGGCGGATATTTCCAGTATGAAGTGGTAAAGAGTGTGATGCGCTGAAAAAAGAGAGAACAGTACTTGAAGTGTAGTTTCATTCCAGTAGTAAATATCCGTGTAGAAATCCGTGTAAAGTAATCCTTGTGGGGATAATCCGGAAATAGATGTTGGAGTGAAGGCTGGTACAGCATAGATAGCAGAGGTGAATATATGCCATACTGCGATGGACTTTTGCTTGTTTACTTGAAGAATGGCGAAAGTCAAGTGAAAAATGAGCGGTAATTAGGTCAAGTCATGAAGACAGAATGTGAAATGGGATGGAGGAGAGATAGAG
>NC_068982.1:82127567-82128059 GCF_001194135.2 Octopus bimaculoides | reverse complement strand
ATGAGTGATAGACCAAGGACAGAGATAAAGGGAGAGATGGGTGGGAAAGGTAGTTAGTAGTATCATATTCTAGAAAGCAGCCAAACCTATTTATAGACGGTGGAAAGGGATTGAGAGAAATGACGTAGTCGGTATGCGTTGGTGGTGTTGTTGTGAATTAGGGAGTAGAAGAAATAGATTTGGGGGTATATATATGTGGTGATATGATCGAAAGAAAATAATCCTATTCAAAAGATGGTAAAAGATGGATGTTTTTGCCAGGTTGAATAGGTTGCCTGTTGGGGGTCTTGTGATTATGTTGCCGAACTGCTAGGTTACAGAGATGTAAACATACCAACACCGGTTGTCAAGCGGTGACGGGGAGGGGGAAACAGACACAAAGAAACACACACATAGATATATACGCATGTATATACGACGGGCTTTATTCAGTTTCCGTCTACCAAAACCACTTCAAATGACTGAAACAAATAAAAGAATATATACATATAT
>NC_068982.1:82125796-82127363 GCF_001194135.2 Octopus bimaculoides | reverse complement strand
ATATATATATATATATATAGGCATGGTTCTGAGTTCAGTCCCGCTGCGTGTCACTTTGGATAAGTGTCTTCTACTATTGCCTCGGGTCGACGAAAAACACTTTCGCAAGGTGTCACGCAGTGAGATTGAACCCGGAAGCATGTGGTTGGGAAGTAAGCTTCTTACCACACAGCCACTCCTATGCACATGTACATACACACTGGCTGAGTATCTCGTTGTTACTGTATGCCCACACACATACAGACACAAACACACACACTCAGCGTGAACGATGTGTGTGATATATATATATATATGAGATAAAAAACCAAAGCTGTATAGAGTTTAGAACATTTGTAAATAGGTCTTACAGCTGTTTCCAGGATATTTATTATATCCCTTCATCGGAGACGGTGTGAGAAGATGGTTAAGCAATAGTTAATTTAGATAAGATACGAAATAGAGGAGTGAATTGGAGGAACGAAAATAGATGTGAGATATGCAGGGATATTGTATTTGTAAATCCATTATTTAGGCAGAATGGTATACAAATAAGATTCCAATACCTTATGAGTAAAATCCAATATTCTTTATATATATATATATATGTATATATATATATATACATATGCGGATCAGATGCATACATAGAACTAACACGCATATACCTTTATAAATTTACATTAGAGGCAAATATTTAGACATTTACATGAGAGGGGATTCACGTGTTTAAGCACATTTCGTATATGTCTATGTGCATATAATATTATAGATGCATACATCATTAGCACTTTCACATACCGAAGAGTTGCTATTTGGATAAAATTACTATACGTACCTGTCATACCATCTGTCTTTTTTCTTTAAATTTTTCCTTTTACTGCAACAAGCCATAAATGTCGATATAAAATCGGTTTCTCCTTCAGCATTTCTTGATTCTGAAGACATTCTAAGTCTACAGAGGACATATTAGTCGAATGGAAGATATCGGTATTCTGTAAGAGTCGCTATATTAAGAACTAGCAGAGAAAGAATGGCCAATAGAAAGACAGCAGCTATAGTTTAGCGGCTCCCAGAAGCCTGATATTATATGTCCTACAATATAATCGATATGAAGGAAACTGGTAAATGGTTGTGTTAGAAAGAATTATCATAAAATTAAGGCTAAAGTTAAGGCCTTATTGTTTCACGAAGGACTTTCATTTTAGGAAAGACTAAAGTGAAATAGCTTCTCTTCCTCTTTCTCTCTCATTTTCACTCTAATCTCACTTTCCACACTCTCTCTCACTCTCTCACTTTCTCTGTCTTTATATATATATATACATATGTGTGTGTAAGTATGTATATACATATATATATATATATACGTATATATGTATATATTTGTGCATATATGGGTATGCATATTATACACATCTACCTATCGTCCCTTCTTTCTTTCTTTCTCCCACTCTCTCTTTCTCTCTCTTTATAACTCAATATATATATGCATATATGTGTGTGTGTGTGCATGTATGTATATATATCACTCAGTGTATATATATATATATATATATATATATGTATATATATATATATATATATATGT
>NC_068982.1:82119346-82125672 GCF_001194135.2 Octopus bimaculoides | reverse complement strand
TATATATATATATATATATATATATATATATATATGCATAAAAACCGATGTTGGTGTGTTTACGTCCCCGTAATTTAGCGGTTCGGCAAAAGCGAACGATAGAATAAGTACTAGCTTACAAAGAATAAGTCTTGCGGTGCTCCAGCATAGCCGCAGTCAAATGACTGAAATAAATAAAAGAATATATATACATACATGCATATATATATATAAATGTATATATACATATATATATATCGGCGCAGGCGTGGTTATGTGGTAAGAAACTTGCTTCTCAATCACATGATTCTGGGTTCAGTCCCACTGCATGGCACCGTGGGCAAGTGTCTTCTACTATAGCCTCGGGCCGATTAAAGACTTGTGAGTCGATTTGGTAGACGGAAACCGAAAGAAGCCTGTCGTATTTATATATAGATATGTGTATGTGTGTGTGTGTATCTATGTGTGTGTGTCTTTGTATCTGTGCTTGTCCTCCCAACACCATTTGACGACCAGTGTTGGTGTGTTTATGTCTCCGTAAGCTAGCTGTTCAGCAAAAAAATCGATAGCTAGGCTTCAAAAACAATAAGTCCTGACGGGTAATTTGTTCAACTGAAACCCCTCAAGGTGGTGCTCTAGCATGGCCGTTCACACTCACAATTTCACGCCTGACTTCCATGGTAATGTGGTAAAAGGGTCCAATTCTGTTCTTAATCAGAGTAACATCCCCTCCACTTGATAGGACCAAAAACACGTCTTGCCCATACTTCTATTGTTGCACTGGTTCCTATAGTTGAACGCCCTTCCTAACATCAACCACTTTAGAAAGTCTGTTATATGCATATATCTGCGTCTATGTGGCTGTGTGTATATATGTGAATGTGTAGAAACACATACACACACGCGTGCAAGGCTGCGAATCGTTTTCAGAACATTTATAAAGAGATCTTACAGCTGTTTCCGGGATATATAAAATATCCCGGAAACAGCTATAAGACCTTTTTATAAATGTTCTGAAAACTATTCACGGCTTTGGATTTTTTTTTATCTCATTCTGTTTATATATATATATATTCTTTTATTCTTTTATTAGTTTCAGTCATTCGACTATCGGTTTGTTTTGCCGAACCGCTAGATTACGGAGACATAAACACACCAGTAGAATCCACTCTGAATTAGTTCTCTATTTATAGGTCGGATGCGAGGTAATGGGTAAGAAGTTTTACAAAATTTCGGATAATCCTATATCCTAAGATTTCATGCTCTGCAATAGAAACTGCTTTGCAATCCTCAGTAGAAATACACCGATAAACATATAAACAAAAATACATATACATACCGGTAAATCTATTCGTAGATACCAATATATACATGCGTTTCCTGCGTATACATTCTATCTACTAGCCCATCTCGACCATGTGGTTAATGTCAGAAATCATACGGGGTAAATACAATCTCGTAGTATAATGTAATGACTAGAGCACTAAAAAATTATTTATACTTATAAATTAAGTATATAATCATTAAAATAATCATATCAGTGGCTAGCATATAAAAAGTGACCGTGTCGGTAAAATTAATTTTTACGTGTATAATCATAAAATATAGTTATAATTAAGGGCTCTGGAATGCCAGCGCCTATACGCTAAAAGTGGATGTCTAAATTAGTTACAATGAGTGAATGGTGTTTGTGTGTGTAAATTTGCTTTTGTGCTTCTGCGAATCTTTTCTTTTATAAAAAAAAAAACATTCTTTTGCTATTTCCTCTAAGGAAGAGTGTAGGTTTCTAAGTCAAAATTTTATTACTGGACGTTATATGTCAACATTAAAATCGTTCTATGCAGCATTTTCGAAACATTTTGCATGCTTTGACAATTACTCTTTCAGATTAAAGCTAGACGGTTTCTGTGTTTGTATGAAAACCCCAGAGTTTGACCTAGTTATGTTACTAGGAGGATATTAGTATAATTATTATGTCACTACCCCAAGTGACCTAGTTATGTTACTAGGAGGATATTAGTATAATTATTACGTCCAATCACGCTGTTGGAATTGTAAGGCTTAAAGTATTTCTCTATAAATGATTTTCCATTGATTTTAAATGAAATATTCACATTTGCTGGTCACTACACCTCAACAGGCCATAATTTCTATTTTATGACACTTTTGTCGTCATTTAGTGGTAGACTTGATGGGAATATTCCACCAATATTTCCTATGTTGGAACGTGTGAATTTTTTTAACAAGTGAACCATTTGGCACAAATATTAAAGAGAAATATATTTTGCATTTGTCCTTGGGCAGTCGTTCTTTCAGATCTCATTTTAACAGTAACAGCGTCATACCATATTAGAACGTAATTATTTTGGTAAGATTCTGAGGGAAGCTACTGCCTACATCTATTAAATCTTCCCCAGATATGTAACTGAATAAATATTATGCAGCATAAGCTATATCATGCAACATATCTATGTTAAGCAATGTTACATACTCGATTCTTGTTACATATTTGATGTGTGTTACATAATCAATATTGTTACATTAACGGTGTTGTGTTGCATAATCGATATAATGTTGCATAATGTATGTTATGCTACGCAGTCGACGTTGTGTTACATAATTGCTATTGGCGTGCACACTCGATATTATGTTGCATAGTCGATATTATGTTACATAATCGATATTATCAGACCTGTTTAAGGGTTTTAAGGGATTCACTGATTCATTTTGTGCAAAAGGTATTTTATTTCTGTCTTGTTCTTGAATTTTAAAACCATATTGTGTGACATTATATCAAGATCTCGAGGTCACTCGAGTCAGTTAATCCTGTCAACACTAGAACTTGTTTTAATGTTTTGGTATTTTAACCAAAACGAAATTTTTTTTATTAGAATACAGAATTCATTCCCTTTGGGTGGTTGTTAACTTAGATTCGTCTATCAGTTCTAGGATTGTTCGTCCAAAAATGTTCGGAATGTTTACTTCCTGATATTATGATAAAGTTGACATTTTCATTTGTATCTTGGGATTTAAGGGCTTTTGTAGATATCACTTTTTAATGGACTGTGATATAACGGACAAATTGTAAAAAAAAAAAAAATCTATAAAAAGATATTACACTTCCTGCCCATACTGGAATCATTCTCAAGCTTTCAGAAAACATACAGGCACAAGAATATTTCTAATCCAGACCTTTGTCTATGTACAGTCATCGCGTGTTTTATTTTCAAGTAAATGCTCCCTGGCGTATTTACTCCCCACCTCACTTTTGAGAATTTGTTCAGTGTACTTATTATTCGTGTTGATGTTCAGTAGAATCGTCTGAGTAAATCTAAACGATACTCAAAATATGCCTGAAAAAATTTTAAACCTCTTTCTTCAGTATTTTTATCTGAAATAATGATCATTAATATTATTCTTGTGGAACTTACTACCTGATGAGTTTTAACATACATCGAAGCAGATTTCCTCAGCCGCCAGGTATCCGAAAAACATAGTCCCAGATAAGGTATGGAAAATTCGTTGGATATTGCATTGATGTCAAAAGAAAATCTTCGATGCCATGTTTTTGATTCCTCTCTCCTTATTCACGCCACTGTCGTGATAGCTTCATCAATAGCCAAATATTGCTAATACTCCTTATTTGTTAAGTATATATGTGCGCATGCGTACGTCTGTGTTTTGTATGGGATATGAATATTTGAATATAAGTACGTATGCATATATGTATATATGTACGCGTATATATTTGCATGTATATTTGTAGATATGTATGTATCAATATATACACACACACGCGTGTGTGTATGCGTGCGTGTAATCATTGGTGATGGTGGGTCTTTTCTTAAATTTTTCAAAATTCTTTCCTAAAAAGCTACAAGGTAAAAATTGCCAGCCAATCTGAAAGAATTGATTAGTTCAGTAATCTTGGAAGATTGTCAAGGAAGCGAATTGTAGCGAATTTCACTATCAGAGAAAAACACAACTTCCGATGAGGTTTGCCTGAATTATCTAATTAAAGGGAAATCAATTAATCAATCATGTTACCCCTTAATTTATGGCCCGTCTACTTTACCTGCCCATCTATCAACTTTGTTATCGATCTACATTTATACATACACATTCACACATTTATTTGTTTGTTTATCTATCTATCTATCTACCTATCTTTCTTTCTCTGTCTGTCTCTCTGTGCCTCATTCTCTCTTTCCCTCTCTCTTTCTCCTCCCTCTCTCTTTCTCTCTCTCTCTTTCTCTCTCTCTCTCTCTCTCTCTCTCTCTCTCTCTATATATATATATATATATATATATATATATATAATGTAGGTATAACTATTATACAAGGTCTGATCATGAAGTATCCGGACTTTGCCATAGAATCAAGGTTAAAGCATACAGAATGAAGCTGCTTGACTCACATTGACCTTGAACTCTGCTGTGCATGCTCAATAAGTTTCAACGTTCTAGCTCATTTCTGTTGTTTACAGCAGTGCTTCGAAGGAAGGTTTGTTGCGTGTGATCGTCACATTGACCATGACAGAGAAAGTTGTCATAGAGATACCTGCTCAGAGACCTACGCAAAGTTGCGGAAAGCGTATGGAGCCACATACAAGTGTATGAGTGGTTCAAACGTTTCCAAGATGGCCGAAAAAATGTCGATAATGACGAACGTTTTTGAGGACCCACAGCCAGCAGAACTGAGAAAAACATTACAGATGCGCATGAAGCTGTGAGGGAAAATCATCATCTGTGAGTTATCAGAGAATGTGCAGATTAGTTAGGGTTCAATTCAGTTCACTATCACTGAAGATTTGAGCATGAGACGCGTGCCAAAACTGCTTTTAGCTGACCAAAAAGACACTTGAGTTTCAGTTGCACAAGATCTTGATCATGTCGAGAACGATGAAAACTTTCTGAAGACTTTTTGTAGGCCTCTGAGCAGGTATTGCCAAGCTTTTGGCAAAATTTGATGCAGATTCTCTGCTCAGCTTTCTCTGTCATGGTGAATGCGACAACCAAACCCTACACACCTTCCTTCCAAACACTGCTGTAAACAGCAGAAGTGAGCTAGAACGTTAAAACGGTGCACATGCACAGCAGAGATCAAGGTCAATCTGTGCCAAGCAGCTCCACTCTGCATCCTTTAACAGTCCGGATACTTATTGATTAGACCACGTATATGCATATATAGTGTATATACTGTATATAGTATATTATACATGTATATTTACCCATTATATACATATATGTATGTACATATGTGTGTGTATGTATGTGGGTGTGTAAGAGTGTGTGTGTGTGTGTAAGTGTGTGTGTGTGTGTGTGTGTGTGTGTGCCTGCGCGCGTGTGTGTGTGTAGATATATGAACATGTACACAGAAACATATACACATTAACAGTCACACTTTCTTGTCATCAAAATCACAATTATCCTCTCACAATTCCGTCGTTGTCAAACGTTGAACATGTGCACCAACCCAACGTGCATGACTTTTGTAGCTCTATTGATTTTTATATATCCTTTTTTCTCTTCCTTTCTTTCCCAAATTTCCTTCGACTTTTGTCTTGTATCCGAAGAAGATCTATGTCCGAAACGTAATACCTTTTAGTCTTTCCATTCTGTTTTCAGCGTCAACATAGTAATACTGTCTCTTTTACTTTTGTTCTTTTTATTTTATGATTCTGTTTTTGTTTTTGGCTGTATATGTACCTAATCTTTTCTCTGTCTCCTTTCATTTTCTCTTTCTTTCCCACCCTCTTCTTCTGTCTCTGTCTGTCTCTCTGTCTTTCTCTCTCTGTCCATTTCTCTCACTCTCTCTGTCTTTGTCTTTGTTTTCACTGATACTATTTCTTACCCACCTCTCTTGATATTCCTTTCTGACTTTCCTGAATATCTAGCTTATTCTTTCTTCATGTATTTTGCTGCTGCTGCTACTGCTACTGTTAGTTTTGCGAATCTCAGAATTCCTAGCATTATTCTGTCTTTTCTTTTACGAACGTTATTCCAGTTCGATGCTCTTAAATTTTTGTCTTCTTCTCTTAATTATTGTGTCACCAAAGTCATTAAATGCCTAACGCTCAGTTTGTTATCAACGGTGCTTTATATTTAATTGTTCTCTTCCGTTGATCGTTTCCAAGTCCCACTTCGATTTTCACTGCATACATCCTGCACACACATACACACATGTAACGACACATGTGCTTTTCTTTAGACTAACTGGTCTTTCCTCTTTTTCCTCCTCTCTGGACTGTTTCCTCTGTCCGACGAAAAGCCAGGCTCGAAACGTCACTTCCACTCCTATTTTTCCATCTAAAACTTTCACCGAGCGTCACTGTGTACGTCTAATCG
>NC_068982.1:82115278-82119156 GCF_001194135.2 Octopus bimaculoides | reverse complement strand
TATATATATATATGTATGTATGTATGTATATATATGCACATATGTGGGTATATATGCATATGTATATATGTATTTATATATATATATGTATGTGTGTTGTGTATGTATTTACACACACACTCACACACATACAGTAACGTGCATGTTTGAATGTCTATTCCTTTGCGTATGTGCATTTCTGCTACATGTTTACGTTTACCGATATAATCACATCAGCTGACACTTTCTCCGCAACCACCATCACCACAATCACCACCATGTTCACCTCAACTAATGCTTCCACCACTGTCACCATTGTCATTTATACCTCAACGACGACGACGATTACCACCACCACCACAAACAACAACAACAACAACAACCACTGACCATTTGAATTGGTTTTGTGAGAATGTAAAGCAAATATAATGTGTCAGCTGTAGCAGTGGCATAATCAAGCTATCCGTCAATGTCGTTGGTTGTTGTCCAGTGAGTGGTAAGACAGGTTATGCTGGAAGTGGGGAGTGTGAGAGAAAAAGAGAGAGAGAAAGAGAGAGAGATCAGGTTGAGATATATATACCGGGAACAGAGATACACTGAGTGACTGAGTAAATACGTCGGTAGTTGAATGAATAAGAAACTGAGTGAATGAGTCAGTGGTGGCTGAACGATTGGGAAACATTTCTGTGGTGGCCAGTAAAGGGAGTGAGAATATTAGGAATGAGTGAACGATCGATGCATATTTGCTTGACGAGTGATGAACGTGTGATTAATGACAAAATGAGAATGTGTGAGTGTAGGAACAAGTGCCGGGTGAATGCAGGATGTTGTAAATGAAGGCATAATCTATATTTGAGTGGTTAAAGTGACGACCAACAAACAGACATAACAGACAGATATAACAATGAGTCAACAAATGAACAAATTGACAGATTAACGAGCGAGTGAAATAAATACTGACTCTAGCGATAAATAGATAGATCAATACAAGAATTTATGAATAACAGACCTATAAATTGCATAAATACATAAATAAAGGACGGATCGTGGACAAACCCGACCTAAACTGAGGGAGTAATGCCCCATAAACTTATGACCACATTGAATGACCGTAGGTACATTGATGGCGGTGCATGTGACCTATGAAATCACTCGTGAACCGATAAAGCCACAGTCCACATAATCGACTTCTGATAAACAGAACGATATCGAAACAACAGATCTGCGAAAGACACCAGATCAGTAGACAAATAGTTAATGGAATAATTGATCCACTGAATGATCTGTCAATGAATCGATGGATTAACAAACTAGGGCGATATTAATAAAGCAATAGATAAAAAAGAAAGAACTACCCTACAAATGATCAAACAGATCAATAGAGGAACATACCAATATATAAGTACTTTAATAATTATATATTGGACCAATGGACCAATTTATTAATAGTTCGAAACTGTTCAATAGTCAAATAAAGTTTGAATATTGTATAATGGACCAAGGATTTCATGGATCAATAAGAATTTGGGAGATCAAAAGACCGATAAATTACGAGATCTGTTTAAAAAAAAAACATCCAAATACTTTAATAGAATAACAAAGCTTATGATTAATGATTTACGTGTCTTTATTCAAATCGTCTGTCAATCGAGATGACTGCGGCCCAGCTAAAGATATCGGAAATGGTAAAGTTTCTTGTCATGTGGGAAATAGTTTTATTTGGAGGCGGTTTATTTACGGGCAACACGAGACGTAGACATCAGCGGAAGAGGGTTTATTCGTCATGGGAAATGTTCCTTCATTTCAGAATTAAAACTAAATTTCAGTTAACCCTCCGCTTTCACTCATTCCCCTTCTGTTACAATATTGTTACCAAAACAAACTGCCCTTGTTTCAATCAATTTTGAAAATAATAAAGAATTTGATAAAATAATTTTGTCATTATTAAGCTGGTGTTTGGAACGGAAATTTACATAAAATTTTGATGTAAGAATTTTTTAATTTACTTTACTTTCAAACAAGTAGTTTGTTTTATGGAACCAAGATCGGTCCCAGACGAGTTGGTATCAAAAGGGTTAACAAAAGGGTATGTGGTAGAGTCAATAGAGGACTAAGTGGTATTTATTTCAATTTTGTCTCTCCCAAGTTCAAATTCCACCGAAGTCGCTTTGACTATCGTTCTTTCAGGGTCGATAAATAAACCATAATTTCGGGCGATGATTAGTGGAACGATAAGAAAGTTGACTCGGATACCTAGTAGTGTTTGTTGCCACCCTTTGTGATAGACTTAATCCGTCACCCGATTTAACACCTGCCTCCACCTGGCCACTGGATTCCTTTAGCTGTCGGGAATCTAACCAGACTTCTGGTTAAGGATACCACCTTCCCTCCCACTACACTCAGAGGCTCTGTAAAGAGTGAAGGGCAATGCTTTTCTCACATCACTATAAGATAAAAACCAAAAAATGTCAGCAAGATACTGATGGTGCTGCTGCTGCTGCTGATGATGATGATGATGAGGGGGGGAGGAGGAGGAGGAGGAGGAGGATTGTAGGGGCTGTTGGTGTTTAACCCCAGATCAGCTCCTGATTAAAAACATCTTATCGGCAATTACAAGATGGGCTGTGATCTAGGACTACATTATCCAATGTGCCCTTTTTTTGTTTGTTTTGTTTTTGAGAGTAGAGCTATGATTTGAGCGACATTTGACGGATCTTTTCAAAATTCTTCCGACCGCTTCAAGTATTTCGAATTCTCATCAGATATTTTGCAAATTTTTTACTCTGATGTAGTTTTGCATACTGACGAAGAAAATCGCGTTCATTTATTTTTTTCCAAGAAACTGATAGTAAAAAAGTCCCAAACATTTAAATTTATGTAATTTTACGCAATCAAAAACCTCAGTTGTCGATATCCCGGAAGTCGCAACTGTCTGGACTTTCGATATGTCGAGAATCGAGGTTTGCGATTTGCTAAAATCACAGAATTCTAAATGCTTGTAACTTTCTTTTACTATGAATTTCAAGAGGAAATAAATGTAATTTTCGCGATCAGAACGCAAAATAATATCAATGTATCGAATATGAAACAAAAACCTGATGAAGATTTTAAATACTTGAAATTTCAAAAAGATCTGATTCGATGGCTAGTTCTAGCATGTCGAGTGACCATAATATTCAAGACGGTGGTGGCAATGACAACGTTGCTGTAGTTGCTGTTCATGCTGCTACTGCTTTTGTTGCTGCTTCTGCTGCAGCTGCTGTTGCTTATGAAAATGATAATGATGATGATGAAACGGATATTGCTGGTGGCGGTGGTAGAATTAACGATTACGTTAGTGAAGAGATTGGTAGTAGTGGCAATGCTTGCAGCAGTTGAGGAGGTGGTGGTAGTGGTGGTGGTGGTGGTGGTGGTGGTGACTATAATGATGGCGGCGATGATAAGAATGATATCGAAAATGACGACGATGATGATGATGATGATTTTCATAATGATGAAAAAAAAACAACTACAAAATACCGCAACAAAACAGCGTAAAAACCACCATCACCATCACCACCACCAACAACACGTGATAGACGCTTGGTTTTTCTGGTATTGGTGAAGATAGGAGATGGTCATGTGAGGGCGATATGTCAACTATAATTACAGTAATTAATTGAACTTCTCACACACACACACACACACACACAGATAATTGTTTCTGTGTGTGTGTGTGTGAATCTGAATGTGTGTGTGTGTAAATGTGTGTGTGTGAGAGAGAGAGAGGGGGGGAAGAGAAAGAGAAAGACAGAGAGACAGTGTGTGTGTATAATAGCATAGCCAGCGTACAGATCATGATTAATATTTATAACTACGTATATATATATATATATATATATATATATATATATATATAT
>NC_068982.1:82112367-82115141 GCF_001194135.2 Octopus bimaculoides | reverse complement strand
TATATATATATATATATATATATATATATATATATGTACACATAGATGTATATCTATCCGTATCTAGATATATTTTACGTAAGTATTTATACGTGTGCGTGGATAGACACACATGAACGCATATAACAACAATAATAACAATAATAATGATAATAATTATAATTATAATTATAATGATGATGATGATTTCTCCAGAATAATGAATAATGTATGTATATGTGTGAGTGAGCATATATACATACGTATAAATATGAATACACATATATAATGTATGGAGCACTCCGTTGGTTATGATGACAAGGGTCCCAGCTGATACGATCAACAGGACAGCTTGCTCGGGAAATTAACGTGCAAGTGGCTGAGCACTCCACAGACACGTGTACCCTTAACGTAGTTTTCAGGGAGATTCAGTGTGACACAGAGTGTCATATGACACAGAGTGTCACATGGCTGGTCCTTTGAAATTCAGGTACTACTCTTTTTGCCATAGAATTGAACTCACGACCTTACGATCGTGAGTCGAATACCCTAACCACTAAGCCACGCGCCTTCACGATAATGTATGAATGTATGCGTATATATATACATATATTTATGTGTCTGTGTGTATATATACATACACACACATACGCGCACACACACTTACACACCACATATAGTAAGATAACAGGATAACGCTGTTGCCTGAGATGGTGTGTGGTTGTGTGCACATACACACACACATACCCACATACACACATACGCACACACCCACCCACACGCATACACACATTTATATACATATATATATGCATACGTGCATCTATGTATGTATATATATATATATATATATAATACAAATGATATATGAGCATATGCATGTATACATACATATATGTACATACCTACATCTACATGTATATATAGTTGCATATCCGGGTACGGTGCGGTGTATAAACTGTCGTCTAAATTACGCACTAACGAAAATAACATTGACATCTCATTTTAAAAGATATATTTACCAAAATGACATGCAAATATCTCGAAATACTAAAGAGTAAATTTATTCAATAAAATCGCCATTGGATTCAACCATGGCCTCCAGACGACTTTGGAATCTCCTGTAACTCTTCTGGACAGTCTCCTTGTTTAAGTTGGCCAATGCTGGCATAACCCTTGCGTTCGGTTCATCTTTGATGTTACAAGGAGTTCTGTTAGTCTCTCGCTCAACTGTGTCCCACACATAATAATCAAGGGGGTTGCAGTATGGGAAGTTAGGTGGTCAGATGTTAGGTTTGATGCGGTCGCCGAAATTGTCCGACAGCCACGACCGGGTTCTCCTGCTTGTGTGGCATGGTACAGAATCCTGTTGCCAGACATAGGGCCTTCCAGCAACCACCCTCTTCACTCAGGGAAGCACTACCTCCTCCAGGCACTTGATGTAGGCCTCCGTGTTGAGTCTGATGCCGTGTGGGAAGATGAAGAGACGCATCACTAGTAACCATCACTATTAACAATCACTCCAAGCACAACAATGTTGATTGGGTGTTTAACTTTTATCACTCTTGGTACACGTCTTCAAATTGCACTGTCCTCAGATTGACACCCAGACACTCTGAAATGTTCGTATTGGAGCTTCCAGCACGAACGCCAAGCATCACGGCATGTTGCTTCAAGATTTCAGGCCGAGTGGATTGCGTCATGGTGCTGTTTTCCTCACAGATAGTGCCCAACTGACCCTACTATAGTGTGTAGTCGACAACATCAAAAACAAACAATACGCATGCGCGAAATTAAAAATATAAAATAGCGACAAATTACCCATCGCGCTCTACTTGTATGTATGTCTGTATGTATGTACATATGCGCCGTGAACAGGGATTAATCTTCTCTCTTCGCTCCTTTCCGCCACATAGGCTCAACTCTCCTCCCCTCTTCATCTAACCCTCCTCCTCTCTCCTTTCTCCCTCTCACACCTATTCCTCCCACCCATCTCTCCTCTCTTGCTCCGACTCCTATTTCTTCTCTTCACTCCTACTCTCCTCTCTTCTCTTCACTCTTACCCACCTTCTCCCCTCCCCTTCTCACTTCATCGTCACCCCTCCCTCGTCACCCCACCCTACACAATCTAGCCCCACCTTCCCTATCCATCCCATCCCACCCCAACCCCATCTCTTATACCCACTCCCACATACCCCACCTCTACCCCCACCCTCAGCCTAACCCACATACCCCACTTCTACTACATCCTCAGCCTAATCCACATACCCCACCTCAACCCCTACCCTCAGCCTAACCTACACTTCACCCTTGCTTTCCCTACAGTCGCCTCCCCTACATCCCAACATCATTACACCACACGACACACCACTACAGCATACACCACTATACCACACAATACCACATCATATCACATCACACCACCACGCGCACACTAGCACTGACCACTTCCCAGCTCCACATCATCATCCATACAACAATACATACACACACACGTCAAGGTCACCAGCCCTCTTCCACACGCACATACATGCTCTCTTATACATACGCACGCGCACCTTCGTTTTGGGATCACCACTACTTTATTATCTCCCCTTCTTCCTAGTTCTCCTGTGTGACCCCTCTGTCCGGCATTCGCTATGACAGATCGCTAGCCACTACACATTCTTTATCTTCTCTCCTTGTTTCTTTTTGTGTTCCTTTCTGTGGAAGAGCGTAGGCTCGAAACGTTAAAGACTTTTTCACTTCCCCAGCGTTAAATTAATACTTGTTTGTTATCTACACCACCTGTCTTC
>NC_068982.1:82109733-82111269 GCF_001194135.2 Octopus bimaculoides | reverse complement strand
TATGTGTGTGTGTGTGTATGTGTGTGTGTGTGTGTGTGTGTATGTATGTATATATATATATATATATAATATTATATTATATCATGTTATATTATATATACTTTCTCTCTCTCTCTCTCTCTATATATATATATACATCTGTGTAAGCATGCATGCATACTTATACGCACGTGTGCACGCACTCGTACAAACGCGCGCGCCCACGCACACGCATGCACATACACACATGTATTCGCATCAATGTATATGTCCTCCACAGAATTCTGATACTTGTAAGCAATGCGGCTCAATCTATCATTCGCAAGAACGGAAGACCCATACTAGTAGCAACAACAGCAACAGCAGCAACACTAATGCTAACCCCATTACCTCCAGCATTCCTTAAAAAAAGAAACAATTTGACAATATTGAGATGGTCTTCGACCAGGGCTAACCTAGGGCTAAGTAACAGCTGCAGCAGTAGCAACACCACCGCCACCACCACCACCCTCAACTACTACTACTCAGTGATATACTTAAGTTGATTCTGTCGACTACAGTGCTCACTTAAAGATTCCTCGTCAAAACATAAAAATAGCAAAATTCCTCTGTGGCCAAGCCGTCATCAGCTTCTCCGAGAACCACTTGAAGAGCAAAACGAGGTAGAGGGAGAGAGAGAGAGAGAGGGAAAGAGAGAGAGGAGAGAGGAGAGAGAGAGGAGTGAGGGAGACAGAGAGGAGAGAGGGAGTGAGATAGGAGGGGAGAGAGATAGGAGGGGAGAGAGATAGGAGGGGAGAGAGATAGGAGGGGAGAGAGATAGGAGGGGAGAGAGATAGGAGGGGAGAGAGATAGGAGGGGAGAGAGATGAAGAGAGAGGGGGCAGTGCAGTTTTCTCGCGTGTTTATGGAAAGATAGGTGAGAGAGTGGCAAACAGGTGAGTTTGAAGGGGTCTTACCTGTACTGAGTAAATAGAAAACTAGGAAAGAGAAGTTTTGTTGTCTTAGACATGACGACAGAGCAATCCAGGACCTTTATGTGAGATTTTTCCCTTATTATCCAACGTAGATTGTCCAGCCATTGGTAATATTTCTTGTGTTATATTTTTATATTTTGTTTTATTTTTATAGCTAATAAAGAAACGATTATTATTATCATTATTATTATCTTCTTTCAATTTTGATTCCATTTCTTGTCGAGCGTCTTCTCAACACCTAGGTCAAAGAAATTCTCTGTTTATTATTAATATCATCATCATCATCATCATCATCATCATTATTATTATTGAGTGAGAGAGCAGTGCATGCCATCAAAGTGACACTGGGGTAAAATATACGAAGCCCATTATACCCATCATGACTACCCGTCTGATAAGGGTACACTAGGCACATCCATCACAACCATATGTGTGCAACATGGTGATCTCATATCAAGATAAATAGCGCATGACCTCGCAGGTGGGGCACAATTAGAATTTTCTTCAGGTCGAGTAGCCCATCCCACTCAAAAGGTCCCTGGATAATGTTTGTTTAAGGATGTTGAACAAAACACCCATGTTTC
>NC_068982.1:82108009-82109054 GCF_001194135.2 Octopus bimaculoides | reverse complement strand
TATTATTATTATTATTATTATTATTATTATTATTATTATTATTATTATTATTATTATTATTATTATTATTATTATTATTATTATTATTCGTTGCGGAATACGTATGACGTTCTTTCGAACACGCTTCGTAAATTATGCTTTACATTGTGCTTTTCACCTTGGTTTTACAAATATATGTCAGTATTTTTTCTTATAAACTGACAATAAGAACACTAAGAACCTGTTGATAGGCTTTCGGTGGCTATTTCTGCCGCGTAAGGGGCAGTATTTATTCATTTAATTATCGATTGCATTGAAAAAACTCCCCATCTTCTGTAAAAAAACACAAACACACAAGATGGCATAGTCATCATCACTATTATCATCAGCATGAGCAACCCTTCAAAGAGCAGTGTTTTCGGTGTCAGGATTCGCACATGGTGAGGGACTGCAGGGAACCCAGGCCTGGAGTGATTTGTTACTGATGCAGATAGATAGGCCACATCGCTAGTGAATGCGTGCAGGGAAACGGTTCAAGGGAGACTACTGCGCCGGTAGTTGTCCCATCAGAGGAATAGAGGCGCGTTTACAGTCGTTGTCAGTAGTAGAAGTCGTGGTGAACGGAAAGGTGTCACAAGCCTTCGTGGACACAGGCTGCTCAACAACCCTAATGACTACAGAAGTAATAAAAGAATGGAGTGGAGTGAGTAGTGTAAGTAGCGATGTAGAGCAGAGGAAGTAGCGATGTAAAGATGGTGGTACGAGGAACAAGATTCAGGTTGCGGGCTATTGTAATTGATTGTGTAGTGGACGAGATTGATGTTGTGATGGGGATGGACGCCATTGTCCGCTTGGGAGGTGTTACGGTCAATGAAGCCGGTGTCGTGTTCGGTGATGAGGAGGCATTATGCGCTGTGAGTTCGCGACAGGAGAGTGGTGAGAGCTGCGAAGAAAATATGCTGCACACACCATCACAGACAAAGATTTTCGAGCTCTGTTCGATGACCGGCAGCGGACAGTGGAATGGCACTGGAAGGGAGATCCTCCGACATTGAAAAACGCAGTA
>NC_068982.1:82104121-82105667 GCF_001194135.2 Octopus bimaculoides | reverse complement strand
GGAAGCTATGCCAACATTATGGAATAACAACAGAAAAAAGATGGTATAAACACACGCCAGAAAAGGTCACAGAAAACGAGAAAGCAACCATACTCTGGGATATGCCAATACACACAGATAGAGAAATTAAGGCAAATAGACCAGATATAGTTGTCAAAGATCATGAAGAAAAAAAATGCTTTCTAATTGATGTATCAATACCAGCAGATGACAACGTTTCCCTAAAAGAAATGGAAAAACTTTCAAAATACAAAGACCTGGAAATAGAGGTAACTCGAATGTGGAACCTAAAAACAGAAACGATTCCTATCATAGTAGGTGCCTTAGGTATTTACAAATATATATAACATACAGAAAATTGCACTACTGAGCAGTGCACAGATTCCTACGCAAAACACTTTCAATACAGTAACCATAAGAGCAACACAGCAAACCACAGCACATACCCAAGGCGCACAGAGCTGCGCTCGGTAGTGAAGTGAAAGCACGTTATAAAAATAAAACTACTGAACAATAATAATAATAATCCTTTCTACTTTAGGCACAAGGCCTGAAATCTGGGGGAGGGAATAGTCGAATACATCGACCCCAGTGTTTCACTGGTACTTAATTTATCGACCCGTAAAGGATGAAAGGCAAAGGCGACCTCGGCAGTATTTGAACTCAGAACGTTGCGGCAGGCAAAATACCTCTAAGCATTTCGCCCGGCGTGCCGACGATTCTGTTAGCTCGCCGCCATAGTAATAATAATAATGACAACAAGAACTATTGATTGACAGTGTTAATTTTTTTTATTGTTAGATTATTTGTAACTCAAGTTATGAAAAATATTATTCTAAGTGGTATCGAGGTTGTGGAAATTTTCCAGAATTTGCCTTTTTCTTTTATCAATCATTCTTCTCGTTTCTATTTTCTTCTTTCACGATCTCTCCCCATCTCTCTTAAGCCTTCTAATCTAAAAGGAAGACAATTACTTGGATGATATAATTAATTGACTATCTTCTGTTCCATTACTTTCTACTGATAAAGCACAATATACAGAAACAGACAGTCTATAGATATAGAACTAGGAAAAAATACCAAGTATTAAATCTATAAACACTATAAAAACTTGAGTCAAAGATATATAATGAGAATTTCGGAAAATAAAAAATAAACGAAATAATTTTTAATGTTCTCTTCTATTGCACGAAAAATGGATTAACCAAACTACTTTTTAAAGTTATTTCTTTTTAAAATGTTTCCTGCCTAACACAAACTTACCTAAATCTGAAGTAGCATATACTTGGAGTACACTTTTGGAGAGAGTTGAGGGAATTGAAATAGAAAATTATTTGAAATTAACTCCAGTAGGTCTTGGACAGAGCCAAATAAAAGAAAAATTAGGACAGAGTTTAAATAATTAAAAAGTTGAGCACGTGTGTACACGCACGCATGTGTGTGTACGTGTGTGTGCGCGTGTGCGTTTGTGTGTGTGTGTGTAAGTATGTGTGCGTGTATGTGTGCGTGCGTGCATGTGTGTGTGTGTGTATGTGTGTGTGTGTGT
>NC_068982.1:82101410-82103901 GCF_001194135.2 Octopus bimaculoides | reverse complement strand
GTACGAGCATTCATTATCTGTAAATATAGATTCATTCATATGTGTTCAGTTCATATGTGTTGTGAAAGTAGGCTCACAAAGGCTTTTTCGGCAGCTGAATGAAACTCGAACTAACCAGCGGCTGAAAACATAATAGCAAGTTGAGATTAAAAAGAAAAGGATAGCTTAAAGAACAATTAATAAAATAGGATACAAACAACATAAAACAAAAGATATTAAAAGGAGGTGGGCAAAGTATAGCCATTGTCAGTCAGTGACCAGCAAGGTTGGACAGAAATGAGATAAACGAGAAACAAATCCAGAAATGACCTGCAAGTGCTAATCTCACGTCTGAGACACAAGTCTTTATTACTGCTTCATATGTCTGCAAGTTACGTGTTAGAAATTATAGCAAATATTTATTTAATCTAAGGGATGATGATAGATACAGACACTACTATGAAATAAATCAGCAAATTGTCTCAGACTGTCCATTTCTGACCTCCAGGTTAGAATCAATATACAACTAAGGAGAAATATTGTGTAACATGTAAAAATACTGACAATATGTTACAGAAACACTTTTTAAAACAGACCATGGGCGTAATTCATTGTAACCCAGCAGATTAAATATTTTGTGGTACTTACATTTCTTTCACTTTCTGAGTTCAAGTCTAGCCGGGGCCAACTTTGTTTTCCTTAATTTCACTGTATAACCAGTTTAGGTTGTACCATGTTTCCTTAAATCGAAGCTCTTCTCCACAGCAAATATTCGCTTCACTTCCTTTACCGTTCTCCCGTGAGTGAGGTCTACTTTTAGAGAGCTGCCTTCATGTTAACTGTCCCACAGAATGGTTTACGATCAGCTACACCAAGCACGACATTCAACTGGAAAGCCGCTGAAGAGCTGTAAGAGCGTTTAAGGAAGTGTAAATTCAAGCCCACTAGTAGTGATGGTAAATTCAAGCCCAAGAATCTGGCTGATGATGATGGTGGTGGGGCAACTGCTTCTAATCCATCGATAGGATTGAATCAAAGATATACTGGAAACTATGATATTCCAGACGTGAACATAACAAATACCAATGCCAGGCGCATCCCACCCAAAACACACACACACACACACACACACACACACACACACACACACACACACACACACACACACACACACACACACACACACACACACACACACACACACATACACACACACACATGTCTTCTTACATTGTATTCCCAAATGGGTCGTTTCAGAATCATATAGTTCCAGGTCCGACCTTATAGCACAGCAACCGAACGAAGTATCTTTTATTAAGGGCTAATGTCTGAGCCAAGTTTTGTGCGTGGAATCACGGGGTATCTGACGACTGTACATACACCGGTGTTGTACATGTAATCCGGCACCCAGTTTAACGTACACACATGGGTATACTGGTGGTTGTGTGAGGAGTAGGGTGAGGTGGGATGATATTCGATGATTTTGTTGTTATTGTACTGCTTAGTCCTTGGTCAATCATGATTCAGTTGTACTATGACCAACAGATGTCGCCATATTGCTGACAACCATACTACACACTCTGACATACAGTAGTGAATTGTGCAGGTTGCAGTATGGCAATGTACCCAGCCCATCCTCACCCCACCGCCACTGTTCACTCTGTTTCTGTACTCCAATAAATTTTTAGGAGAGCCACAACGGATTACAGTGCAGCAGTTGTTCCTGTAACTGATGACGACAATGATGATGGTGGTTTTGATGGTGGTGGTGGTGGTGGTGGTATTGGTGGTGGTACTGGAAGTGATGATGACTATGGTAGTGTTGGAGTGATGGCTGTAGCCGACTTCGTTCTAGTTAGGGTGTTCGTGGTGTTGGTGGTGGTGGAAACAGTAGCAATGGTGAGGGTGATGTTTGTGGTGGTGGTGTTGGTGCTGGTGGTGGTGGTGTTGGTGGTGGTGGTGGTGGTTTTGGTGGTGGTGGTCGTCGTGTTGGTGTTGGTGGTGGTAGTAGTGGAGTTGGTTTTGAAGGTAGTGGAGGTGGTGGTAGTGGCACTAGTAGTGATGGTAGTTGTGGTGGTTTGTGGTAGTAGTGGTAGTACTAATGATAACGACAACGGATGTTGTGATGGTGCTGGTTGTTGTGACTTCGGTGTACAAGACGCAGTACTAGTGATGGTGGCGGTGGTGGTGGTGGTGTTAGTGGCGTAGGAGTAAGATGTTTACGTAAAGATGGCCAGTGGAAGTGATTGGCAATCATAATAGTGGAGAGAGAGGGAAGGTGAGAGAGAGAAAGAGAGGGAGAATGAGTGAGAGAGAGAGAGAGAAAGAGAGAGAGAAAGAGAGAGAGAAAGAGAGAGAGAGAGAGAGATGGAAAAACAGAGAGTGAGAACAGAAGGTAAGGGAGGAACAGAGGAGGAACAGCGGGAAAAGACAGAGAGGAGTGGTAAGAGAGAGCGAACGAAAGAGCAGGCGTAGCAGGGGTGGCAGGAGGAGGGGAAGGGGAAGGATATAG
>NC_068982.1:82100161-82100878 GCF_001194135.2 Octopus bimaculoides | reverse complement strand
CACACACACACACACACACACACACACACACACACACACACACACACACACACACACACGCATCGTGTTTATTTGCGGTGCTCGTGTTATCTGGTCGGCTGAAATATAAGTCGAAACAAAAAGAGACATTCTCTATGAAAGGCAGTTAAAATACTTTATTGCATACGTGATGACTACTACTCGGTTTCGAGCAATATCATCGCTTGATTGTTCTCTTGAGCATAAGCAGCATAGATGTGGCCTTTCAGTCTAAGGACTTACAGTTTTTTACAAATATGTGTCAACGATGGGAGCTCTTACAGTAGGTGTTCAGAGAGTGTTACAAGCCACGCGGCCCATAGTATGCAACAGATAAAAGAGTTGTTAAAAAATCAAGCGATTCCAGTGACTGATGCATTTTAAAGTGAGAAAAGGCTTTGCACGAGACGAAATCTCATTCTTAAAACAAGGAATGCATTTGTCCCCAAAGAAGAACTAGTCTAAGATATCATTAGATGCAAAGTCGTAGGTATTACATCAGAGTTTTCCTTTTAGAGTGATGTTAAAACATAAACTAAGGGGTCTCTCTCTCTCTCTCTCACACACACACACGCACACACACACACACACACACTTTCAAACATACATGCATACATACACACATGCATACATAATATATATATACATATATATATATATACATATATATATATATACATACATATAAATATGAATATA
>NC_068982.1:82095149-82100151 GCF_001194135.2 Octopus bimaculoides | reverse complement strand
CATATAAATATGAATATACATACATACATACATACATACATACATACATACATACATATATACATACATACATATATACGTGTATATCGGTATTATTGTTGGTCTCTCACTGAACTCCCTGTCATACCTAATCACAAAACACAGGAACTATAGGGATGAGTCCAATAACATCCCCCATCTTTTCTTTGTTGATGAGCTGAAGCCGTACAGGCCAAATATTGAATCTCATAACCCAGTTCTCCAAAGACATTGAAAGTCCAAACGTGCATTTTTGGTGGTTATTTTATGCTCTCATCCAAGACTATAAACATAAACAACCTAGAAACAACCTAAACATAAACAACCTAAACATAAACAACCTCTGCTCTCTGGGGAAAGTTACAAATATCTTGAATGGGGTAAGAATATCAGCTATGACGGATCCATCAATACGGGGAGGACGCGGAATAAGTATCTGAAGAGGGTAAAAAAAACATGGACGTTAGCTCTCTCAGCTTACAAGCATATTGCCAACGACACCTTTTCAGTGCCTGTCCTCACGCTTACATTTGGTCTTCTGAACTGCTCCCTACAAGAACTCAGTGAGATAGATGTTCGAACCCGCAAGCTGTTCAGTGTTACCGGAAACTTCAACATCAATGGAGACGTAGACACGCAAGGATAGTGGTCGTAGTCTCAAATCTGAATTGATGTCATATGAAACACGTGTAACTCTCTTGCCTAAGTTAGAGACCATCAGATTCGAATCTCTCCTCAAGGAGCATTGGTAAATTTTGTTTAACAAAAGAACAAAATAAAAAGAGTGGACCAGTTTGTTACAAAAGTAGTACATGGGCACTTATCACGAAAGACATAAATCATGGAAGGAATTGATTACATCAAGGACTTGACATAGAGTACCGGCAAGTTATAATTTCTCACTTCGAAGACTACCTCCATGTATTTCAAGAACAAAAGATTCCCATCAAATGCTTGCAGCATAAAAGGCATAAAACATTGACAAACAATAAATGTAGGTTGTGCAAAATCATGACTGAAGACATCAACCACATTATTGTCTACAGTGAGAGAATGCCTTCCAGATGTTATTTTCCCATGAACCATGGTGCAGTGGCCACAACGGCCAGGAACAGAGTAACAATAGAGAAAACGCCAACAGACGTTGTTCGTGTGAAGTTGACTACATTGAGACCAATGGGTCAAAAGAATGTTGGTGGAACTTAAAAATTAAATCATCCACCAAGTTAAAACACAACTGGTTAGATATTGCTGTGTGGGACCACAAGGAAAAGAAATGCTCTGTTGTGTCCAGTTGTCCACCGGACATCAATGGAGCTAGAAAAATACTGGGAAAAGAGGACCTCTATGAACTATTGATTAGAAGTTTGCAAATCCAGTACCCAAGATACACTTTCAGCTCATACCTATTGCCATTATAGCCACTGGATATGTACCAGCCCGTCTGGAGCAAAGTATAGCTACACTTTGGCTCTTGAGAGAGAACGCAACTCTTTAATTCATACACTACAAATGATAACGATATGAAGGACAATACAAATCTGCAAGACCTTCTGAAGATTTAAAGGATGAACAAAACAAGATGCATTCCTATACAGCCTTACTAGTCAGTTAAAATTAGCTCTAAATTAGAAAGAGAAAGAGAATACATGCACGCATGCATGCATGCAAACATGCATGCAAACATCCAGACCTACAAACATGCATACATGTGAGTGAAATTCTTTTATTTTTGTTCTTTTACTTCAACCGTTGGACTGCGGTCATGTTGGTGTACTGCATTCAAAGGTTTTAGTCGATCAGGCCGAGATCAATATGGATGTTTAAAAAAATCTGGTCACGATGTCTAACATGGGAGCGCTAGGTTATGGGATCTAATCGTAAATACAGAAGAGGATGTGTATGCATTTTGTGTATGTGTAGATGTTTGTGTGAAGACGTAAACAAGGGAGAGAATAACGAGCACTCAATACTGAGTGTAGAATAGCATAGTTTATTAGAAGATAAAAAAAAACTTTGCAAACCATTACTCCGAGCTTCGCATTGCCGATCTACAGAGGATTACGATAAATGGAACATGAAATTTCGTATAACATGGCAGACTGAAAATTTTTGAGTATTATAGCGATGATTGGTTGAATGATATGGAATAAGAAACGGGATGCTATTCGATACGGAAATAATAACTTATTTGAAAATAAGAAGAGATCTAGAGTTGGAAAGGCAAAAATATATCATACAAGGCAATATACAAGATATAAGAACATATATGTCTTCTACACTGTAATTAAAAGAAATTGGATGTTACACATCCAATTTCTTTTAATATTTGAAGAATCTTGTAGTAAATTTTCTTTCGCGTTCTTAAATTTATGTATATGTCAATAAAACAAAAATCCCGGTTAGACTGATAAATTTCCAGTAAACATTGTTATAGACAGGCTGAACAAATAGATTGGAGTCTTTGGAGGAACAAAATCGTTCAACTTTAACAAGTGTTGCTTACCTTAATAGTAGTTCTATCAAAATAATAATACCAAGGATTTATCGAAGAATGAAAAAAAATTACATTTACGAAGTCGCTTGCGACGGACGTTTGTCCAGATACTGTCATAAAACACCTATCAAATTGTCAGATCAAGAATTCTAAGGTATCCATGTGAGCCAATCAACGCAAAAGACCCACTCTCGGTGTCATGGAAGCCCTCCTCATCAACTGAGACTGGCACAAAAAAGCAAAAGAACACCACGGAGCAGACTAGTTATTATAACAACACCAGTCTGCGCAACGTTAGGCGTATCTGAGCAACGACCATTTTCCATCCATCGCCTTTCCACAGATCCTGACGAAGAAATCATAACACTCAAAATATAGAAATATAGGGTAAAACTACAACTCTCTTTTGTTTCTTTTGTGCACATTATTTATATCTTCTCACATTGTTCCGGCCTTACCCAGCAAATCTCTATAATGTGTGTATGTGTTTGTCCCCCACCACAGCTTGACAACCGGTGCTAGTGTATTTACGTTCCCGTAACTTGGCGGATCAGCAAGACGAAACAATAATTAGCAGGCTTAAGAAAAACACAAGTACTGAAGTCGATTAGTTTGACTGATATTCTCCTAGGTGGTGCTGCAGCATGACTGCAGTCTCAAGCCTGAAGCATGTGGAAGATACATGATATAAATACATGCATGCATACATACATACATACATACATACACACGTACAGTCAATAGATAACATTCTAAATATTAGGGATGAAATCTCTCCATATATATATGTGTGCGCGCGTGTGTGTGTATCTTTGTGTGTGTGTATGTATGTGTGAGTATTATGTGTGTGTATGCGTGTGTGTGTGTGTGTGTGTGTGTGTGTGTGTAAGCGTGCGAGCATATATAGTAAAGTAAAGATATCTACATACAATTAGATTATTTGAGGTGGAATTGTGAAGTATATAAATCTTTATCATGAATCATTATAGCGATTCAAAGTCATACCGGTATCATCAGAGCTGATCACTGACTTTGCATGAACACCGGTTTCCAAACGGTGTTGGGTCCAATAGTACCTGAGTGAAAAGATTACATGCAAGAGAGGTGTGCAGTTCTGGAAGTGATGCAGTTAAGGTGGATACAAATACTGGAATATGAATGGTGTGTGGGATGTTGGTATTGGTAAGGTTAGTAGTGTCCTGTATTATGTTGTGTATTCCTATTGAGTTGTGGATGATATTTATTAATGAAAGTTGCCTCTTTATTTAATCTTTGCTGTACTTAGGTGTTCTGTGAACATTGATAAAAAGGGAGAATTAGGAAGTTTGGTTTAAGGATCCTAGCACATCTTTCTATGTGCTCACTGATCTGTATCTGTCTATATTGTGGGTAGCGGATTTGTTCTTTGTTGGAGTGACATTCCTGTTTGGCCTATATAGTGGTTTCCGCACCCTCATAGCGTAGATTAAGTTTTCAGAGACACAAGTGAAATTTGATTTTATCTTAAATATTTCATCTTGTTTGAAGTGAAATTCTGTACCCTCTAAAAGTGGGGACATGGGTCACACGTAGGCCGCTCGCATTTTTTCACTTTTGGTTCCGTTGTTAATGGATATAGTCTTGCGCTGGTTAATATTTTTTGAAACGATTTCGGTTGCATTTTGTTCTTGATAATTTTGTGTGAGCTTAAAATTTTGTGCATTGTTTTATCTCCAGTGAGAATGGGTAGATTTTGGATGATGATGTTGAAGGCCTCATTGTTTCTAGGGTTATGTGTGGAGATGTAAGGGAGTATTTTTAGATCTGGTGTAGTATTTCGGATAACTTCCCTTAATGTTTGTAAGTCTATTTCCTTCGCTCGTTTAATCCTATCAGTAATTAATGATATTGGGTAATGTCTCCTGATTAGTGTTGATTTAAGTTCAAGGAGTCATCTTTACTTTTCTTTAAAAATGCCTTTAGTTTTGATATCTAATGTGCATTTTCTGTTTTCTTTTTACCCCCCACCGCCTATAATATATATATATATATATATACACCACGGGCTTCTTTCAATTTCCGTCTATCAAATCCATTCACCAGGCTTTGCACAGCCACGAAACTTGCCCAAGATGCTATGCAGTGTGACTGAACCTAGAACCATGTGGTTGGGACGCAAGCTTCTTACCAAACAGCCACGCCTTCGCCTACGTTTATGTATGTATGTATGTATGTATGTATGTGTAGATGGATGGATGGATGTATATTCTTTTATTCTTTGAATTGTTCCAGTCATTTGACTGCGGCCATGCTGGAGCACCGCCTTTAGACGAGCAAATAGACCCCAGCAGTTATTCTTTGTATGCTTAGTACTTATTCTATCGGTCTCTTTTTGCCGAACCACTATGTTGCGGGGACGTAAACACACTAGCATCGGTTGTCAAGCGATGGTGGGGAGATAAACACAGACACAAATATACATACGTACATACATACATACATACATAC
>NC_068982.1:82093791-82095102 GCF_001194135.2 Octopus bimaculoides | reverse complement strand
TCTACCAAATCCACTCACGAAGCTCTTGTCAGCCCGGGGCTATAGTCGAAGACATTTGCCCAAGGTGCTATGCAGTAGGACTGAACATTGAACCACGCGGTTGGGCAACAAGCTTCTTCCCACACAGCCACTCCTGCGTCCTTTATCGATATGTCTTTGTGTTTTACATCTTGCTTCAATCATTAGACTGCGACCATGCTGAGGCACCACCTTGAAGAATTTTTAGTCGAATGAATCGACCCCAGCACTTATTGTTTTAAAGCCTGGTACTTATTCTATCGGGACACACACACGCACGCACACACACACACACGCACGCGCGCGCACACACACACATGTATACAAATATACGTCGAGCTTCTTTCAGGTTTGAACGCGAAACCATGTGGTTAGGAAGCAAACTGCACCTATTTATGTGTGCGTGTGTCTGTGTGTGTGCGCGTGTGTGTAGATAGGGCTATAATCCAAGCCGTGTTCTCTTGAAGCACATATGTGTATATGTCTGCATAATTTCATGTGTATGCACTACATCACTTAATAATCTAGACAGACCATACACATATACACGACGGACAGATAATATAAACACACACACACACACACACACACAATGACGCACACAGTGACGCACTCTCATATAGCCGTAAGCATTAATACATGCGGGTGTGCTCGCCGCTATTGCGTCTAACATAGCATAGACTGTCTATTATTTGTAGTAGAGTCGGCCCTTTAACAACGGCCACCGTCAAGTGATAAACAGGAAGCCGTATCTCTATAGAGAGAGGGAAAGAGAGAAGGAACAAAAGAAAAGAAGAGAATGAAAGACATAAAGAAGGAGAAAAAGTAAACGAGAAGTAGAAGCGAGGACGAAAAGGAAGCAAAATGTGAGATTAAAAAAGTGAAGAAGAAAGAGTATAAAATATATAGAGAGGGAAAAACGGAAAGACGGAGAGAAAGAGAGATAAAGAGAAGCAGCAGAGGAGATAATGTCTGCTGACGGCCTCTGTGTGTGCATATGTGTCAGTGTATGTGTATGTAGCTGTATCTGTGTATGTGTTGCTGCATATGTGTGTGGATGTATACATATGTGTTTCTTTGTGTATGTGTGATTTTGTATGTGTCGGTGTGTGGTTGTGTTGGGTTTCCGTTCTGTGTCTGTGTGTCCGATGTCTGTGTTGTTCACTGCTTTCAATGGCCGGTATTTGTTCGCACTTTATCTATCTATCTATCTTTCTATCTATCTATCTATCTATCTACCTATCTATCTATCTATCTATCTAGCTGAGGGGCATCCCGCGAGAGTTGGGATGC
>NC_068982.1:82092412-82093781 GCF_001194135.2 Octopus bimaculoides | reverse complement strand
TATCTATCTATCTATCTATCTATCTATCTGTCTGTCTGTCTGTCTGCCTATCTGTCTATCTATCTATCTATCTATCTATCTATCTATCTATCTATCTATCTATCTATCTATCTACCTATCTATGTCTATCTCTACCTATCTATCTACCTATCTATGTCTATCTCTACCTATCTATCTAGCTGTATGCCAATTTGTCTGTCTGTCAGTCTCTCTGTTTGTCTGGTGCCTGTCTATCTGTCAGTGTGCCTATCTATCAATCAATCAATCTATCTATCTATCTATCTATCTATCTATCTATCTATCTATCTATCTATTTTCTACATATTGTGATGTGTCTACGAACATAATCCATTTCAGAGCCCTCTTCGTTAACGAAATTGTTCGTTACACGAGTAATTCCAAGTCAGAGCTAAAATCTATATAAAAATTTGAAATGTTTTATTTATCTGCCCACCATAAAAAAAAGAAAAATCATGTGGAGGGGAATCTGCGCACGAATTTTCTATTCGTTTTTCTTCTGTCGATATATGGTTACATTTTTAGCAAAATGGTACGAGAAATATTATCTTCTGTATAAGATATGAAATTTGTAAGGTACATGAAATGCGTCCATTGGACGTTAACGAATTGTTTGTACAAGCTCTCCCTGCCACTTATATGCCTGCATAGTCTATGTGTTATTTACTGTTCGAATTCCAGTTCGTTGGCAGAATTGAACCTTCTTTAGATAAACTGTTCGCTATACAATTCCTTCATTTAGGGCACCGTTCGTATATGTTCTACCAGCACATACAGGTATGCCTAGTTTACTCACGGTTCGTTATTCAAATTTTAAATCGTCAATTGCATGGGCTGTAGTCAATTATAGGTGAACGTAATCAGCTCGTGGCTGGTTGATCAAATTTCAGTTCGTTATGCGAGTTTAATTTTCTTCGGAAAAACTGTTAGTTGTACAATTTGCTCGTATAGAGAACTATTCGTACATTGCTACCCTGCTGCATTTCTCTGTCTCTGTCTGTTTGTCTGTCTCACTCTCACCCTCTCTTACTTTCGCAATCTATTAATTTGCCTGCTCTATACATGTTGTACGTATCTATAAATATGTACACACACACACACACATACACACACACACACACACACACACACACACACACACATTCAGTATATAACACGCGTGCGCATACACGTGTTGATAACGCATATTAAGGCAGAAACATCCACCAACAACTGACTTTTGTTTTCTAGACAACCAGGGCGTAATTTTTGATAGCTGTCAAATAGATAATTTTTTAGATTACCTCCCCTTCTCATTCGGAGTTGCTATAAGTAACCATTTGTCGGTTGTTCAACTTTCTGTTGAAGTAGG
>NC_068982.1:82087729-82088242 GCF_001194135.2 Octopus bimaculoides | reverse complement strand
TATATATATATATATATATATATATATATATATATACACATCCCCCCCAAAAAAACGAATACGAACGTAACGGACGACAATAAAAACACACGGGCCGATAGACGATGCAACGACGGACAGGAAAAACCAGGACAGATCATTCGTGACCTTCTTGTCTTGGTTTTTTTTCTGTCCGTCTTGTATCGTCGATCGGTCTCTATGTTTTTATTGTCCGTTACGTTCTTATTCCGTGTTTTGGGAATTATATATACATATAGTGGTGTACGTACACCTTTTGCTCACCTTACGTGGAGTAGATGGACAGGGACAACTGATGAAGGCGAATATTCCTGATGTTGCATGTCTCGTTTCTCTGTTTTTCTCGTTGTTCGAAAAAAAGCTAGTTTTCTGTTTTCGTTTCTCATTGTGTTTAACGATTTTTTTAATGTCCTGTACCCATATATGCATGTATGTATACATATAAATGTAGGTATGTACATACATGTATGGATATATGCATATATTTATATATAT
>NC_068982.1:82083762-82085939 GCF_001194135.2 Octopus bimaculoides | reverse complement strand
ATAACACACTTCACGTCTGGCTGTACAGCCTTTTTGTTTGTTTATTTCACCGTTTCGTTTTCCTGTCTTGTTTTCCGTCCGCCACTACCCTCCACGAAAACAATTTAATTTGTGTTCGTGGGAAGAACCATTTTAACGATGCGTACTGCCTTAATTCTTCGAAACGCCGGAGTTTTAATGGTGGCAGCTGATGAAGGGGATGTTTCTATGTGGCCTGCTTGTTTGTTGCACCTTGTTTACCATTCTGTCCTTGTTCTTTTGCCACGTCATGTACCCAGTTATGTATCTATATGTACATGTAGATGAACGTATATACATACATGTACATATATATGCATATACTCATATATTGTTTATATATATATATATGTATATATACACACACATACTTGTATATTTGTGTGCGGGTGTATGTGTTGAAGGAAAGATAGTAAAACAGAGATAGAGTCACTGATAAGTCTATCTTCGTGTCACTATGCGTATGTGCGTGCGTGTGGGTGTGTGTGAGAGAGAGAGAGCGAGAGAGTGCGCGCGCGCTGTGTTCCTCCCTCATTCCCTCAGTCACCGTCTCGCATCATTTTCCTCCTCTCTCTCTCACACACACACGCCCCTACCCCACCCCTGTTCCCTCTGTGTATATTTGCGTGGCTTATCAAAAATGTCGGATAATATCACCAAGTATAATCCTGTATTTGTATATTTATCTCACGTATCTATCTACACACACAAGCACACACACACACACACACATACGCACGGACGCACCCACGCAATCACATATACACGTGCAAACACATATGTGCTCATTCTGACGCACGCACCTATGCAAACACAAATACACACAAACAGGTACATCTAAATACACGCATAAGGAAATATACATGCATAGGAATTGGTGTATATTTTTGTTTTACATACATGCATACATAGATACATACATACATACATGCATAAACACACACAGATATATGTACATATATGTATATAATTGTTAATATAAACATGTGTGTGTTTGCGTGTGTCTATATGTATATATATGCTCATACACCCATGTGCTCGTGCAAATCTCAAAAATGTCGAATTATGTCCACAAGCACACATGCAAGCACAAATTCCCGTATGCGCGCACACACACACACACACACACACACACACACACACACACACACACACACACACATTGTGTAAATGTAATCTGCAGGTTTCATTTTTCTCTCTTTGGAGGCACGGTCATGTTGCAGTACTTCAACAAAGGTGAATATACAGATTTCAAATTTTTGCACAAGGCCAGCAAGTTCGGTTGAGAGGTTCAGTCGATTACATCGCCCCCCACCCCTTCCCCCAGTGGTATTTATTTCACCGACTGCGAAAGGATGAAAGGCAAAGTCGATCGCGGCAGATTTTGAACTCAGAACATAAGAACAGACAAAATGGCGCCGAGCGTTTTGTTCGTCGTGCTAACGATTCTGCTAGTTCGCCGCCCTTTGGAGGTACATATAACGGTTTCTAATTTTGGCACAAGGCCAGCAATTTCGAGGAAGAGTTAAGTCGACTGCATTCGACTCCAGTGCTCAACTGATATTTATTTTATAGATCCCGAAATAATGATAAGCAAAGTCAACCTTGGCGGAATTTGAACCTAGAACTTAAAGATGGACGAAATGCTGCTAAGCATTTCGGTCAGTGTACTAACTGTTCTATCAGCTCGCCGCCTTATCAGAGCTGCATATACTATTGAGATATATAAGAGAGCGAACTGGCAGAATTGTTTGCGCGACAGGCAAAATGCCAAGCAGCATCTTGTCCGTCTTAATGTCCTGAGTTCAGCTCTGCCAGGGTTGACTTTGCCTTTCATCCTTTCGAGGTCGAGGAAATAAGTATCTGTTGAGCTCTGAGATCGTTGTAATCGACTTATTTCCTCCTTAGAAATTGCTGGCCTTGAGCCAAAATTTTGAAACCAGTTTATTACTAGAAAAACGATATATATGACTAGTGATACACGTGTCTATTGTCCAGCTGTAACTCTTGCTGATAATACTTTCAGCCCCCCCCCCTCTATCTCTCAATATATGTGTGTCTGTATGTGTGTGTGTGTGTATTTGTATCTCTATCAATCAATCCATCGCTATGTATCTATCTAAATATTCTTTTATTCTTTTACTTGTTTCAGTCATTTG
>NC_068982.1:82080372-82081596 GCF_001194135.2 Octopus bimaculoides | reverse complement strand
ATATATATATATATATATAAGTATATGTGTGCGCAAAACTTCAGCGTGTACGTGTGCAGAAATGCAAATATTCCGACACATATATACACACATATATATATGAATATATATATATGTACATGCTATATGTATGTGTGTATAGATATATATGTGCGTGTGTGTGTGTGTGTGTGTGCGTGTATATGTATATATATATATATATATATACCCATATCTATCTATCTCTTTCTACGTGTGTGTGTATGTATGTTTGTATGTGTGTGTATGTGTGTGTGTATGATCACTCGTATTCATTAGTACCAATATATATTTGCTCAGGTGAGACCCTTCTGAATATTAAGGTAACTTCAAAAACTAATGAGTGAGACTACAAAATGAATGCAATTATGGTTTGCCAAAAAAAAAAATTGACGTTTCAGAGGGATATCCTTTATCAAAAAGAGAGGAAGCAGGAAAGGATGAAATCATTGTTGGTGAAGAGCTAAGGATTTCTGGAATAGCAAAGAGGGTGGGAAATGAGTAAGGGAGATGGTTTACAGCATGAAAGAGTGTGCTTGGGATAAGGGAAATATTGCATGCGTTAACAAATACGGAGACTGTTTTGAGTAATATTGTGTGTGAATTTGTGTTCAAATCCTTAAACACCTGACTAATCACTACACTCAGTTCTTTCGTCCTAGAAATACGTTTTCTCACACTTCCTAACTTTGACATATTTTTGTTGCAGCCTTCCACTTGCTGTTATATCAGGTCAGGTGTGAGGTAATGCGTCAATGCAGCGCATTGTTGCTGTCACCATTTGTCGGTATATTCCTGAGTCATCCCGGATGATCTGTCAAGTAGAGTTGCAGTCAGTCTTCCTCCCCGCGAGATACCTCTTCATCTGCCGTAACCAGGTGGCACGTAGTTGACCAATACAATACGTCAATCCATCTGGATCCTCAACACGGTATTTAACGTAGTTTAACCTTGAAGGACAGACTAACAGTGCATAAGCAACAAATCCGGGACCCCACGACCAGAAAAATTCCCGTAAGCAATCGCCTAGACCAATACCCCGTAAACATAAACCCGAAATACCAAATCTTCCCTCTCTATCAATGCAGCGGAAACACTTCAATCCAATTTCGTTTAAATAAGGAAAGCATGCTCATTAGAATATATAAACCACAGCTGAATATCGTTTAGAAAGGAGAAAAAACACTAAAGAGAAAAAGGAAAAAA
>NC_068982.1:82074905-82080138 GCF_001194135.2 Octopus bimaculoides | reverse complement strand
AGTGGCTGATGTCACTTAACTTTACACCAATGTAATTTTACCTCTCATCAAAACCGAATTTCAGCAAATAAAACAAAATGACCCTTTGAGAGTATCAACCAACTGGAATGGCTGATGATCGTTCCCCACAGGGAAACCAACTAGGTAGAACGACAAACTTGACCACCAGGAAAACAAGACGTCACCAGTACTTTAACGAATCAAAAATCAGATCTGTTCACGGAAAAAATTATAAATACACCGGATTCCAAAAAACACCGTTACAAGCGAAAGTTCCTGCACACGATAGAAAGAGAATTACAGACTGTAAACCAAATCCCTGTTTTTACTATCTTTATTTCTCTCTTGTCCCCCCACTTTTAACTCAGTATGACTGAAACTTTGATGATATTCATTTCTTGTCGACCACTATTAACACTATTAAATTTTGTACATTAAAACAAGCTGATCAACAGTTTTTATATTATTGACTGTTATGAACATTTAAACTTGTCAACATTGAAACTTTTAAAGCAAGGGAGGAGGAGAGAGGGAGAGAGAGTGACAGAGTAATAGGATAGATTAGTGGGAGAAAAGGAGGTAAAAGAATAAGAGAGAGAAAAACGAAAGAGTAAACGGATATATATATATATGTATATAGAAGCATATGTATATATTCCTGTTTAAACATAACACTAATTATATAATTTCTGTAAGGAAATATATTTCTGACATTAAATAATATGAACTGGTTGATTAATGTCACGCAACACCACCACCCACGCTAACACTATCACGAAACACCGCCACGCCGACACTCCATCCACTGATGATGGCTCCAAGCGTGGGCGAAACGTCAGATGAGCTGCAATTCTGTTCGGTTAAAGGTTTAGCACGAGGAATACTGGATAATACAGCCATTTGCAATGCAACAGTCACAAATGTGTTTTTGAAGAATACACACAAGAGAACACCAAATTAGATTTAAACTAAATTTACTGTCATTTGATCAACATTAGTGAAACAAAGCCAGGCTCTCTCTGTATATACACCCTGCTTGTCCTTAATGACAGCATTTACGAACTCAAATACGTACATATGAACACTCTCACATACATGCATACATAATTATATACGGATATGCATAGACATACATGCATACTCACATATACACACATTACATACATACACATGCACATACGTAGAAACACACACACACACAGACACAAACATAAATTCAAACACAGACATACACATATACATACATACACATGCAGACACGTACACACACATAGATACACCATTAATACGTACGTACACACATACATACATATACACATACGTACATATTACACATACATACACACAAATACCACATACATGCACGCATACACACATTCACACACATACATACACACATACATGGTGGTTGTCTACTCCTTAAACAGAGTTTGACCACCTCCTGCACCTACACCTTAGCCCTTTCATGGCGTCTGATGTGGCTTTTTAAACCAGACAGTGTTTTGAAAAAACACCCACACAGATTGCACCTCTGATTTGCACTACCAATACCTGCAAGTAAGTTCTGCTCATTGTGGATCCTAACATGTCTTTTAAGACCCCCATTGGATTTGCAAACCCTCTGGCACACACCACATTCAAACGTGTGCACAGACATATAATCAGAATACAAGCATATAAACATACATATACATATACATATAAATACATACTGACAGACATACACACATGGTGATTGCTCTATTTTCACTGATGATTACCGTCTCTCTGAGCTTCCGCATTGGCATTTCTGACCTTCCGTCTATCATCCTTCAGATGACTATACAGTTCCGCTGTAGATCCGCATGGTTTGAAACATAATTGATGGATGAAAGTTGTAACATGCACTTGACTGATCGGACTTGCAAGCTCTTTCACACGTTACATACAGTTTATCTTTCACGGGCCTTCAGATGATTGACATACCCAGCCTTAAAAAAGGAGTACACAGCCACAGGCTTCACGCCTCCAGTACTTTATGTTTTCACTAAGGTTCTGATGACACTCCTTGCCAAACCAACACTTTAACCATTCGTGTTCAAGGCGACCGGCTTCAAAAGTTTTACAACTTTCCCTTATACGTTTCCTCCACTCAGCTCTTTCCAAAGCTAGTCCTTCATAGTTCTTCGCATTGATCTACAGTTCGTTGCCTTTTATGCAGTCTTTGTACCATTTTGGGGACTTGCGCTGAAGACGTTCTCCAGTGCACAACGGCTGTTTTGGAATTTCTTGTTTTCCATAAGTACAGTTCAGAGCATCTGAGTAGATATGATGAGTGACTGGATGTTCGTGCAACCTGCCCTTTGCAAAGACTTCAGTGTCAGGTGTTTCTCTTTACCGCATGATATTGAATATCTGTCTGAAAGATTTCTGATGAGACTGTTGAAACAAGATGCCTATGTTGTACTGTCCGTGTTTCAGAAGAGTACAATAGAGTTGTTAGTACTCAAGCCTTGTAAACATACATAAATACACACATCACACATACAGACATAGATATATATACCTGCATACATACATACATACATACACACATACATACATGCATAATCATACATACATAATACATACATACGTAGAAATACACATATACATGCACATACACATACACTCATATATACATTCGCACATACACAAATACATACATTCATATACACTTACATACATACATACATAATCATACACACACGCATACGTAGAAATGCACACATACATACGCATATATACACACGTACATACATTCACATACATACATACATACATACATACACATATACATACACATACATAGAACAGTCATACATACATACAACATAATCACACATACATACATACATACATACATACATACATACATACATACATACATGTATACATACATACATACATACCATTCACACAGATATCCATTAAAATTCTGAAGAGATGACATTTTGTCCTGTTAAAATGTTTCACTTGTTCCAGAAATACGAAAATCTTGTCTCCCACGTGACTCACACACAGCGACACTGTGAATAATTCACTGCAGTTAGAGGGCGCCACGTTCACAATTAATGCAATTGCCCTCGCAAGAAACAGCATCATCGTCAGCAGCAGCAGCAGCGGCAACAACAACTATATGATATTCAAACATCAATGGTTAATATTTTCATTGCAGGCTTGTTCCTCCATGGACACCACGGTGTGCGTGCGCGCGCACGTGTGTGCGTGTGCGTGTGTGTGTGTGTGTGAGAGAGAAAGAGAAAGATAGAGAGAGAAAGATAGAGAGAGAAATACATGTATATGCATGCACTTATTGCAGCATGTTTTAAGTGTCTAAGTATGTTTCTATATGTGTGTTTGTAGATATGCGTGTGTGTGTTTACATATATATACATACATGTGTGCGTGTGTCATGCATGTAAATGAGTGTGTATATTATCATGTATGCGTCTACGTTTGTAAATAAGTGTGTATGACGACGAGTGTGTGTGTGTTGTGGTGAAGGTGAGTGTTTGACTGTCGGTTGGTGGCGTGGCTGTAGGAGTCGAAGAGGGGAAGAAGAAAGATGGTAGGAAGGGGCTGAAGAAGGAGAGATTCAGCAGAGGGAGAGAGGGGAGTGGGAAAAGTTAGTGGGGGAGGAAGAATGATGAAGTACGAATACTGAGTACATCATAGGGACGTTTGTGTGTGCGTGTGTGTGTGTTATGCGTGTGGCTAGAGATACAGACAGGCACAGATAGAAAGGGCCGCACCCACACATGTATGCATGTGTAACTAGTACGGGCACTAACTGGCACTCTGTTGGTAACCACGATGAGTGTCCTATTTGATCCGATAGAGGGAACAGCCTGCCTGTCAAATAAACAGTAAGTGACCAAGCACTCCACTGAAACGCTTACCCTTAACGTAGTTCTCAGAGAGGTTCAACACGTCACAGAATGTGACGAGGTTGGCCATTTGTAATACAGGTACAACTCATTTTGCCAGCTGGGTTGACTCAGCTGTCTACACATATATACACTGTGACATTTAGGCATATGTACATATATGCAAATATACACACACATTTACATACACATAGTTGCATGTATATATGAATGTGCATGTCAGCCAACGTGTGTAGTTTTGTGTATATCCATGTGTGTGTGTGTTCGTATGGTGTGCATGTGTGTGTTGGTATGGTGTGCGTGCGTGTGTGTGTGTGCATGTGTGTGTGTGCGTGTGTGAATCTGTGTGTGTTCGTGTGTGCGTGTGTGTGTGTGTGTTTATGCTTGTCTCGTAACCCCTATGATAACCGTTACTAGTTTGTTTACGTCTCTGTTACTTAGTGTTCCGGCAAAGGAGACTGATAAGTAATTACCGGACTTGAGAAAAAATTATTCCTGGGCTCAATTTGTTTGATTAAACCCTTCGAGGCAGTGCCCCAGCATGGGCGCAATTCAATGAGTGAAACTTGCTTTCACATGTCAGGGTGTATAAATGATGAGTGAGTATGAGGTTATATTACAGGGTGCAGTTTTTGAGTGCAGAAAGGGACATGGTTAGAATTGATGGGTGGCTTTATTTGGTTGAAGCAATGTAAGAGGTATCTAAATTTGGTGCATTTCATGCTCGCGCGCGCGTTTTATAGGTGAGGAGCCTGGCGGAGTGGTAGGGAGTAGATTTGGAGGAGATTTGACTTCAGAGTTGGCAACGAAGGTGGAGGCTTTCTCCAGAGGAGAACTATACATGGAACGATCGTTGTTGTGAAGTAAGAGGAGAATTTCGGCACATTTCCTTTGGAAAAGAAGCAGTGGGATTGGCTGCAGCTTGAGAGGCAAAACGCTTGAGGGCCATGCGATCCATGAAGGCATTAATTTCAAACTAGATCTTTATCTTGGGGACATAATCACACCAACACCTGTTGTTAAGCGGTGGTTGTGGTGGTGGTGGGGGAGGCACAGAAACAAAGACATACACATACACGGATATATATATAGTTGCCTTGATTGATCTCTAAATCCACAAGTTTTCTTTTTCTGTCTCTCTGTTTACTTCCTCGTGTTCCTTTCTGCTGAAGAGTGTAGGCTCGAAACATAAAAGACTTTCTCATCTTCCCGAGTGTCAGACTAACACACCTGCTTGTTGTTTATACACCTGTCTTCGTCTATTGTTTTTCTGTTAATTTCAGCTATATATATATATATATATATATATATATATATATATATAT
>NC_068982.1:82071050-82074759 GCF_001194135.2 Octopus bimaculoides | reverse complement strand
AGAGAGAGAGAGAGAGAGAGAGAGAGACATATGACGGGCTTCTTTCAGTTTCCATCGACTAAATCCACTGACAATGTTTTGATGGGTCCAGGGTTATAGTCCAAGGTATCATACATTGGGACTGAACCCAGAAGCATGTGGTTGGCAAACAAGCTCCTTACAACACAGCCCGCCTGCGCCTGTGTGTATTCATGATAAAGTTATTAAACATAACACTAAAGCTAACTACAGCAAAAAATATTATAATATAAAACCAAATGTTGTGACGCTGTATATAAGCAAACATTCTAACAATCCAACTTCAACAATAAAGAGCCAAGCCAACGATATAAACCGGATAATTACTTCAATATCTTTTACTGAACTCAGCAGCATCTTACTACAATAATGCTCTAAAAGTGAGCGAGTCCAAGAAAGGAAAGTTTAAAATCGTATGAAAAATCTCGGGAACCCAAGATTAATCCCAAATTAACTCAAGATAGAGCCAAAGAGAAGCAGAAACCGAAACGACTTCAGTCTAAATATGTCATCGCATTTGGTCAATATATATTCTTAATAATAATCACCTAGCGCTTCCCGATCAATCATTATAATTTCCCTGGAACTCCAGCATGATCCTGGCTATGGTCGTAAACACACACACATATATGTATTCCTAGCATGCATTCATACGTACATGCATACATGCATGCCTACATGCCTATATGCCTACATGCATACATACATACATATATATATGTGTGTGTGTGTGTGTGTGTGTGTGTGTGCATATATATATATATATATATATATATATATATATATATATATATATATATATATGATATGGACAGTGAAAGAAGGAGGAATAAGTAATCCCCAGAATAAAATGGAGCATCATTGCTAAATCCAGAAAATACAGAGGACAGGGTACCAGATATGAACTCTATATCACTGAAAATTTAAATATCATAGAGTCAACAGTTACCATCCTAAATATTAAGTATGAAACCTTCTCTCCCGGCATACACAAGCAATATTTCGCACTTAGTCACTTCAAAGAGGAATCCCCACCCGCGCCGCTAACCCTACCAGGATTGTTTCTTTCCATGAACGTGAATATTGAATATATACAACACACGAATTCCACACATAGAATGAAACATGCCCCATATGAACATCACATATACCCAGAATATAATACAATATAATGTAAACAAATTTACCATCCAACATGACTGTTTACCGAAAAGTCAAATCCGAAGGCGATAACCACTCAAAAGGTGTCAAAAGCTCCTCTTGATTTATTTTCTTTACGAGACTTCTGCGAATTCACGAGATTTTGTGTTTCATCCAAAAGAGAGACAAATACCATTCCTTCGTGTGACCGGTTTGAAAAATTGTTAAGATATAAAAATATTTCTTAACAAGAAACCAGTGGTAGATTTAGCACACAAATAAAGAAACTCTATCTACCATATATATGAACAGAAAGCTGTAAAACTTTATTATTTCTAATTGTTTGTCTTAGTATTTAATTTGCAATGAATATTTCCCAATATTTAACATCATTCCTCGGTATTTTCAACTCCCATATAACATATAGCATCTACAAATATACCTTGGAGTACTAGAATATGAAGATGTACTTCATGAGGACACAGCTTGGATTATAACCCTATCTACATACTATATGTGTGTGGGGGGGGGATTGTGTATGTGTGTGTGGGATTGTGTATGTGTGTGTGTTTGTGCGTGTATATATGTGTGTGTGTGTATGTATGTGTGTGTGTTTGTGCGTGTGTGTGTGTGTGTGTGTGTGTGTGTGTGTGTGTGTGTGTGTGTGTGTGTGTGTGTGTGTGTGTGTGTGTGTGTGTGTGTTTGTGTGTGCGTGTGTTTGTGTGTGTGTATGCAAATCTAACGGAGGCCTGAAAAGGTATTTTAAGATCCACAAAGATCAGAATAGTGCTGCTCTTGGTGGTCCAAAGCAGATGTTATTTATGTGAGTGTCTTTTCAATACATTGTCTAGTTCAAAAAGCCACATCAGACGCCATGATAAATCCAAGGTGTAAGTACAAGTTGTCTCTGCATAAGAAGTAGACAACTACCATGTATGTATGTATGTATGTATGTATGTATGTATGTATGTATGTATGTACGTATCGTATGTATGAATGAATAATCCAATGGGGATCAAATAGAAATTGGAAAATTTACTTTTGAAGCATCTAACAGTTTATACAGAAATAATACGCAAATATTCCAGATCAATATGCAAGATGCAAAATATTAAGCTGGTCAGTTTTGGCGGTCTATATAAAGATGAACAGTTGTATAATGACCTTAGGCATCATGTAAATCCATAGAAATATCAATGGTACAATTGGTACATATTATACAGTGTATCACTTAGTAAACAAATGAAAATAGGTATCTCAAATCATCACTACATGCGAAGCATAAGTCTGGTTATTTATTAACATAGCAAAGTACATTGAATGCAATCTGCTTTTCATTGTTAATGAATAACCACGCAATTGAAACGCGTGCAGTGAGGTTTTGTCACAATTGTTAGCAATTAACCTTGATCTCTGCTGTGCGTGTGCACAAAGTTTTTGCCTTTTAGCTTAATTCTGCTGTTTACAGCAGTGCTTGAAAGGAAGGTGTGTAGCGTGGGATTGTTGCATTGACTATGACAGAGAAAGTTGAGCAGAGAATCTGCATCAAATTTTGCCAAAAGTTTGGTGCTACCTGCTTAGAGACCCACGCAAAATTTTCATCGTCCTCAACACAATCGATGAGATCTTGTGCAATTGAAACCCGAGTGTCAGCTGAAAGCAGTTTTGGCACAAACTTGGCAGACACGCGTCTCATACCCAAATCTTCAGTTACAATGGACTGAACTGAACCGTAACTAATCTGTACATCTTCTGATAACTCAGGGATGGTGATTCGATGATTTCCCTTCACGGCTGCAGGTGCATCTGTAATGTTTTTCTCAGTTCTGCTGGTTGCGAGTCTCCCAGAATGTTCGTCACAATCGACATTTTTCGGCCATCTTGAAAACGTCTGAACCACTCGTACGCTTGTGTGCGGCTCATACATTCCATACACTTTCTGTAACTTTGCGTAGGTCACTGAGCAGGTATTGCCATGACAACTTCCTCTGTCATGGTCAATGCGACCATCACGCTCTACAGACGTTCCTCCCAAGTACTACTGTAAACAGCCGAAGTAAGTTAGAATGTTAAAATTTAGTGCGCGCGCACAACAGAGTCCACGGTCAATCTGTGCCAAGCGGTTTAACTCTGTGTGCTTTAGTTTCGTTACTATGACAACAGTCCGGATGTGGATGGGTCGTCGAGGTCCGCATAACTGGCTTACCAGAAGCCCTGATTTAACACCTTGCGACTTTTTTCTTTGGGGTTGGATAAATGAACAAGTCTACTCTACTGAACCAACGCTTTGAAAGAATTTGAAGGGCGAATACGAGAAGTTATGTCTTCCATCCAGCAAGAGTTCCTGATGAAATCAGACGATGCGGTTCCCGGGCGACTTGAGAAGCTGGTGGCGAATGCTGGTGCCTATATCGAATTTTAATTAAAACTCCATGCTATACGCTTTCTTCACATATTCATTTTATCAAAAAAAAATTATAGTTAATAAATAAATTATAAGTATTTTAAAATAGGGAGTTACTTTTCAATCACCTTGTATACATACATATAT
>NC_068982.1:82067864-82070838 GCF_001194135.2 Octopus bimaculoides | reverse complement strand
TATATATATAGCAATTAGAAAATGGAGAAGAATATGTGGTGCTCAACGACTTGCAGACAGTGTATTCCGTTGAAAGTGTATTTCGTAACTAAAATGATAAAAACCACAAAATACAAATGCTTATGACATACCATGTTATATTAACAATCAAGGTTACAAATATAAAGTACATTAGGAATTTGAGAATAAACAGAAACTTACAGCTGTTTCGGCCTAGCGTTGGCAAGCCCCATTCTATCCGAATAGCTCCTGCCGGAGTAATTAGCAGATGAAAGGCTGAAATGGGGGTACATGCATGATTCGCTAGGCTTCTTCAGAGATTCACAAAAATTTAACACAAATATAAAGTAAAAAATAAAAATAAAAATGAAATAGAAATAAAAATAAGAATACAGTAAAAATAAAATGAATAAATGAAAATGAAAATGAATATTTTTATTCTCCAATGCATTCTCAAACGGCTCAGCCAAATCAAGTCAAATTTTACATAGTAATACTATCAAACCTCGTGAGTGTCAACATGTAATTTTTGGGGATTAAAACAATGCAACATTGGCACTGGTTCCGTATTACGTGTTAGAACTCGAAGAATAAATGTGAAAGAATAACATCTGTATTGTAATAAAAGTGAAAGAATAACATCTATATTGTAATGTGGTATATTGCTTCACTTTTATACTTTCACTTTTAATTCTAACCACGACGACGACGACGTTACATTTTGTATATGACTGTATATCTGTCTGTGAATGTATGTGTGTGAGTATATGAGTGTGTATATGTCTTATAATGTGTGTATTTTTCCCGTGTAAAGTACGTTATTAAACATACTGTTTCACTTTTATACTTTTACTTCTAATTCTAACCACTACCACGACGTGTGTAAGTGTATGAGTGTATATGTGTCATCGTGTGTGTGTCTTTCTGCGTTAGGCACGTTTATTAAACATACTATGTGGATGTGAGGGCTGGTTAACCATGACGACGTATATGACTGTGTATCTGTCTGTGAATGTTATGTGTGTGAATGTATGAGTGTGCATATGTCTCACAGTGTGTGAGTCTTTCCGCGTTAGGTACGTTATTAAACATACTATGTTTCACTTTTATACATTTCCTTTTAATTCTAACCACCACACGTCACATTTTCTATATGATTGTGTATCTGTCTGTTTAACCATGTATGTGAGTGTATGAGTGTATATATGTCTCATGGGGTGTGTGTCTTTCCCCGTTAGGTACGTTATTAAACATACTATATGTAAGTGAGGGCTGGTCAGTGTCAATACGAAATTTTATTTTCATTTCGATTAAAACAATATAATACTTCATTGTGATAATCTTTCTATTTACGGAAATGTACTTGCATAGCAAGTGACTTGATCTGAGATCGTGTGCTCGGAACATATATATATATATAATCTTCGACGGGGTAACAGTTTTAGATACAACTTGAACAGACACGCATATCAGTACATAAACATACTTTTACATGTACATACACATATATACACATGCATAAATGCATGCATACATACACACACACATACAGACATACATACACACATACACATACACATACATGCATATATATACATACATACGTACATACATATATACATAAACATATATATTATGAACTGTTACTTTCTCAGAAACAGCACGACGTTTTGTATATTCAAACTATACCATTTTAATCCCGAGCAACGCCGGGTATCTCTGCTAGTATATAATATATATTAACAAGAGGTTTCATGCCCAAATAGTGCCAAACAATCTTCGGACCACAATGTCAATGTTTTCCCCACGTGTGGTTTATCATTTACGTACGCTGATTGAGAATAAAATTAGAATGAGTCAATCGAGCAGGTAAAAACAGGTTCTTTTCGCAAATGTCTAATACAAACACACACACATACACACACATTAAAATTTTAATGTATATATATCCTGTATGAGCGTGTGTGAAGACGTTTGTAGTCTGTGCTTCTGCATGGCCTCCATATAAACACACCAGTGAAAAACTATATGGCGTCTATACATATATACGCCGGCATGCATAGGTACATAAATATATACAGACATATAATATAAATATATATGTAAGTATCTACATATATACAACATTATATATATATATATGTGTGTGTGTGTGTGTGTGTGTGTGTGTGTGTGTGCATGTATATATATATATATATATATATATATATATATATATATATATATATATATATACATATATATATGTATATGTATCTATATCTATATCTATATCTATATCTATATCGATCTATATATATGTGTGCGTGTGTGTGTGTGTGTGTATACATACATACATGCATACATACATATATGCTTGCATTCATATATACATTCATTCATATATACATAATAGACATATATACATTCATTCATACATACATAAATATAACGTTACACAACCAACAGTGCTCTATATTGCATCAGGAGGTGGCGATGATGTTAATTCTGCAGCTGGTGTTTTCGAGACGGATGCAGTAGTCGTAGTCGTAGTAGTAGTAGTAGTAGTAGTAGTAGTAGTAGTAGTAGTAGACGAAATGTTGGCGTCAATGGTGTTGGCGTCTGCAATGGCAGCGTGTATCGTGGTAAAGGAAACCTTTAAAAAGGAATGAAAAAAAAATGGTGTATATTATTATTGAAATTGAGCAAATATAGGCCTGCGTTAGGAAATACCTTTTTATCTATGTATTTTTTTAATGTCTCAATGAATGCTTCAGAGAGATATACAGAGTCAGACAGAGAAAACAAACCATTCAACATGGCGGACTTCAATAGAGCTGTTTGTTATAGCTCACGTGCTCACACACATACACACACACACACACACACACACACACAGACACACGTATATAAACGCATGCAGGTGTATACGTTTACACTCACACATGTGTGTGTAGATTATATATATACATGTATATATATATATATATATATA
>NC_068982.1:82062043-82066865 GCF_001194135.2 Octopus bimaculoides | reverse complement strand
TATATATATATATATATATATATATATATATTAAAAAGGTTGTTTATTTACATGTGCGTATGAGCGAATGTATTTATGTTCAATTAAGTGTGAGTGTGTCTGTATATCTATGCGAACATATATTCCTGACAATGCACGGGTTATGACACATATACACGCTGAAGTGCATATTAGAATACGCACTCGCACGCGCTCATACACACATGTATACACACTCATACACGGACATGCGTGCACACAAGCACACACAGACACACACACGCGTGCACACACGCACACACACACATACTTACACGCTCATATGTAATTGCGTAGTATTACGAGCTGGGACATGTATGTACCTGCATACATGCATACATGCACACGATACTTTCAAGGACACATTTGAAATATATATGAACGTATGTATGTATGTACGTATTTATATATGTATGTATGTGTGTGTATGTGTATGTGTTTATGTATAATTGTATGTATGTATAATGCATAGACATACAATTAATAAATATTACCTTCAGAGAAGTACAAAAACTCAATCTACTTCAAAGTAGGACCCTCTGATTTCAATGCACCTGCTGTAGCGCTCCAGCCACTTTGTGAAGGCCCCATGGATGTCCTCCAAAGTGAAGGTCTTGTGTGTCTAGGAACTTTCTTACAACCTCCATCTTCTCACTGACTTCAACACAACTGCCCTTGAGGCTGTTCTTCAGCTTGGGGTATAACCAAAAGTCAAGGCACGGAGAGCAAGGTCTGAACTGTAGGTGTGACCCAGTTTTGATACCCGTCTCAGGGTGCTTCTACTGGGCACTCCGTCTATTGGTCCCTAAATCATAACAGTGGGTCTAGCTTTCAACATACGTCACTAGAGAATCGAGCGCTCTTGGATTGGAGATAATAAGCTCAACCACCTCCATGTTGTCACCAATGCATCTTTCCTTCTGTTTCGTCACTGAGCACACTGGGAACAAACTTTGCACAACTTTTGCAGATGTTCAGATTTTTAAGAATAATTCTGTGTACAGTTGTCACACCAACTCCCAATTGTATGTCTAAGACAATCATCATCCAGAAAATTACGAATTTTCTCAGCCAACTTTGATATTCTGACGTTCCTCTCCCTTTCACGGCTTTCATTATCTCTCACTTCATCTCTGTCGTCCTTGGACCACTTGTGCCAGCAAAAAACAGTTGCTTGGCTCCTACAAGTTAATTCTTATGCAGACTGAAGCATTTCAGAAGTTTCTGTACAGTTTTTCCCCTGTTTAACACAAAACTTTATTTCATAAAGAGCTTCCAAATTGTCTTCATGTCTTGATTGCAATCTGCAAGCAAGTCAGCTGTTACAAGCAGTGTTTAGCAGTGTTACAGTCGCCTCCTTTAACCTGGAATAAACAAATTGACAGATCATTTTATTGGATGTACAATAATGATATACTAAAATTACAGTAATCTAGAATAGTTATAACTGCTTCTCCTAAAAAGTCTCAAAACTTGTGGTATGCATCTATGTGCATGTGTTTATGCATGCATGTATTTATGTATGTATGTATGTATGTATGTATGTATGTATGTATGCATGTATGTATGTACGTATGTCATTATTCAATCTTATTTCAAGATTTCTTGCCAATAAAGAAGGAATCGGTTATTCAATGCTCCATTGGAATTTCGACATCAACAAGAAGGTATTTTTGTATGTATTGTGCGTATATGTACAGTATATGGAGTCAGGACATGTGCTGATTTGTATGTTTTGTTTTATGTATATATTTTCATGCATATAGTTGCATATCTAGACGTGCACATATATACTTTAATGATAAACTTTTGCAAAGTTTTACAGATTTTTATGGTTCCAGTGATGGCTTGAATTTGTAGTCTTCGAATCACCTTTCTCCTTTCTGGTTTTGAGAAGACTTATTTCTCAGGATTGATAATGAAGCAGTGTGTTACATATCTCAGAGCCCCAATAATTACAGGTATAAACCTGAACTTGTAATCAGGGTAGAGTAACTGTATTTTCTTTTTCGCTGATCTTCAGCTTTATGTTAATATCTGCTGGGCAGCTGATTTCCACTACTGCACACAGTTTCTCTTTCTGTCCTAAATCACTGTGTCAGATCTATTATGTTTACATTTTATTGAGGTTTTCACTGGGACATTCCACCCGTACACCTTATTATGAGTGGCTATGACCTCTACCATACTGTGGGTTCTTATTTCTTTGCCCTCATGGTTATCCTTCCGATGCATGTCATTACACAATGTGTTGGTTACAACATGTCTCATCGCAATGACATTTTGGACAACTGCTTGTAATGTGGGTAAAATCTTCGATGTTAACTCCACAAAGTCTGCATCGGTTATCACATTTTGGTGATATTTCCTGTTCCTGGATTGCAAATGCATACTCTTCTAAGTGAGAGTTAGTAAATCAGTTGCTGGTCCATGATAGACTGCTAACATTTCCATGCATCGTCTGATGATACACTGCGATAGAGTTGTGCGACTTCTTTGGATGTATATTCAAGCTTTATCAGACAAAGAATGCTGCTCAAGGAGCCGTTTTCCAAGTGTCATGATGTTATCTGCTTCGTATACACAAACTTGATCAAGGCTTGCATTTTGACACTTGGTGGTTAAAAGATGTTGCAGAAGGGATATGATATGACATTCAAAGGTTGTCTGGATCGATGCTAAGCCTCTGACCTCTTGCTTTCCTTTTAGATAGAGGCGGTCTACATCACTCTTCATGTGAAAATTATTTGTGTTCTTTGGTATCTTGCAGGTTTTCACATCAATGACACAGATCTCTACATTAGTTATTTGTTGTCTTTTTCTCTGTCTTCAAAACCCATGATAGTATTTTCTTCGTTGTTTCGGTTTTGTTTACTTTCCGAGTGTCGTTCATGAACTGCTTTGCAGACCACATTGACGGGTGTTAATCTGCCAGAATGAATGTTCATTACATTACAGTAAGTACTCATCTCCAATTTCATTTACAATTTTTAATACATGTCTGTTGGCCTTTTGCTTACATTGGTAGAGAATACTCTCTCTTTGAGAGAGTACTTCAAAAGTAACTTATAGCATTTTCTCTTGAAAATGGACCAAGTTTGGCATCGTGGGGTTATCGAGTACCTGCAGAAAAAGGGTTTAGACTCCAGATGCTTTATCAGCAGTGCAAAAGTGAGCAACTGAATTTCGGAGGAGAAAGGAGAGTCTTGATGATGTTTCAACGTCTGGACTTTCTGCAACTGCCGCCATCGAAGAAAACATTGATCGTGTTCACTACATGGTAGTGGATGATAGGCGACTGATTACAAATCAAATAGCCAATGCTATTAGCATGTCTTGTGATATCGTTGAGACTATTCTGCACAATGAACTTCACATGACGAACCTCACTGCACGTTGGGTGTCACGTTTTCTGACACCTGATCAAAAGTGCACCGGGCTAATCACATCACGGCAAAATCTGGTATTGTTTCAGTCAGATCCAGCTTGTTTCCTTGAACGTTTCCTAAGCCAGGATGATTGTAGGGTTCATTAGTTTGAGCCAGGGACAAAGAGACAATCCATGCAGTGGAAACACCGCCTCCTCACCTGCTCCAAAAGAAGGCCAAGGTCGTTTCATCGAAAGGGAAGTTGATGACCTCGGTTTTTTGGAATGCAACAGGCATTGCATTTATCGACTATCTTCAAAAGAGTCGCACCATCAACGGAGAGTATTATGCCAGCTTGCTGAAGCATTTGCGAAATGCTATTAAGACCAAACGGCCAGTCAAACTGCCGAAAGAGGTCGTGTTTCATCAAGACAATGCTCCAGTACGTATGTCCTTGGTTTCAACGGCTGTTGTGCGTGGTTGTGATTTTGAATTTGTTGATCACTCACCCTATTCTACTGATTTGGCCCCATCTGACTATCATCTGTTCCCAACATGAAAAAACACCGGGCTGAGAATCGCTATTGCAGTGATGATTACATCATACCTGCTGTTGATGACTTTCATATCAACAGGAATGAGAGCTTCTTCACCAAAGGGATCCAAGCACTGCAACACCGATAGAAAAAGCATGTGGACCGTATGGGGATCTACGTTGAAGAATAAACCTCATTCGGTCACATTGCATGGGAATATCTTGGTCAGCCTGTGAACCTTTAAGCCGACCCTCGTACGTTTGTCTCCATTTTCCTGATGACCAAATACTGAAGCTGGTCAATTACTGTCCCGCACGCGCGCGCGCGTGTATCTATCCACTTCTCTGCTTGTATTGAATGTGTTCCATTCACAGAGTGTATTTATAAATATTTTTTCCACAGATGCAATAAATAAAATTGCGTCGGAACATAAAATCACGTGACTATTTATGCCTGTTTATACTAAAATATAGAAATACGCCCACATGCGTTACATACACATGCACACACGCGCGCGCGCGCGCACACACACACACGCACACAAGCATAAAGTTTATGTATGCAACAAATTTACATAATGATAATACGCACTGAAATGCATACAACATCAAAGTAGACCACACACACATGCACGCACACCCATCCACCCATCCATCCATACATACATACATGCATACATACATACATACATACATACATACATACATACATGCATACATGCATACATACATGCATACATGCATATATACATTCACAAATACATACGATTGTGTCTATACAAAGATCTCACGCAAAAACAAATAAATGTATGAGAGGGGGAGAGAGAACGCGAGCGTGACAGATAACCTATATATATATATATATATATATATATACATGCACACACATACATATACATAC
>NC_068982.1:82061100-82062033 GCF_001194135.2 Octopus bimaculoides | reverse complement strand
ATATATATATATATATATATATATATATATATATTTACATATATGTGTGTATATGTGTAAAAATGTATACATATATGTGTATATATAATTATACACTCGCACGCACGTACACACAAGCACACACATACACTCATATATATGTTTGTTTGAATATTACGTGTATATACATACATATACGCACGCGTGTATACTTCTACAGTTCTATAGCTTCTAGGGAACACATTCACAGTGTTAACTGGTCACAAGCACACAGTCGCATAACACATACAGGCACACACACACACACACACACACACACACAACAGACGAAGCACACACATGCACATTTGCATACACAGAAACATTCCCTACCCGCTTCTACAAGTAGCGCCATGCCCCCACCCCACCTTCACCCGTTCCATCACTCTTTATGGTTGTTTATTTATCTGATATAACTTCCCGACGGTTGCTTGGATGAACCTTCTGCAACAACTCTACCCTACCCCGCTGCATCTCTCCACCACCACCATTTCATTACCATTATCCACTCCCCCCCACACACACACTATAGCCATAAACACCACCAGCGCCAGGCAAAGCGAACGTCTATTCGTACTTATGTGACTTGCTAGATATAGCAATCAAACATGCCTTAAATCACAGCCTACAGTATTTGAGAGGAGACAGCTAATTGTAGTCTGGTGAGTATGCGAGATGGCCACAGCTGGAATGCTCTTGATCATTGGTCGCTGGCTTACGACGGACCTAGGAGCAAAAGAACCTAACCTAGCTATAGTCAACATTCATCCCCAACACCACCACTCCCAACAACAACAACAAAAACATCAGCACCATTACCGCCACCATAAACCCCGTCATCTCTATTATTGTATCATAGCCATCAAGTCACAACAGCAATATTTCAACCACCACCACCACCGCCACCACCACCAC
>NC_068982.1:82055977-82059896 GCF_001194135.2 Octopus bimaculoides | reverse complement strand
AATACCAAATTCACCACTAATCACCAATATTATCTAGCGCCCATACCAACACCGCCTCCACCACCCATAATCTCGCCACCGACCCCAAAACCTCCCTTTCCCCCGCCGTTAGGAAACACCACTACCACCAAAGTTAACAGCACAACCATCACCTGCAATGCCAACCCTACTACCACTGCCACTATCACGGTCACTACCGTAATCACCACCACCTTCACCACCAGCGCAACCACTATCACCTGTCATAGCTACGAACACCAGCACTTGACGAAGCCCTTGCTATAAATACTAACCACACCCTAGATAGTTAAATAGATGAGCTCGCAGACTTTGATTTCCGCCCCCCCCCATCACCCCCCTCCGTCACCGCTACTACTGCTGTTGTCACCAGCAATAACACCCACCCACCTTGTTTCTCCTTCAAACACCAATCACACTCCTCTTCTGTCACACATATCTCTGCTCCTATATCACTAAAACATTGCTAGTGTCCACGCAACTACCAGCAATATCTATCTATCTATCTATCTTGAGCCCTGTGTGGCTAATAAAAGAAATGTATCTATACATACATACATACATACATACACATGTCTGTGTGTGAGAGTGTGCGTGTACTAGCCGAATGACCCGGTGTTGCCCGGGTTACTGCTGTTTATTCACATTAGTAAGCAATAAATATAAAGATATATTTTTCATAGTTATTTCAAAATAATATTTTATTTTAAAGTGTACAAATTGTAATGATAATAGAATTTCGAACTGAAAATGTCAATGTTGAAACACCCTAGTGTAAACAATATTCATTGTATAATATTTTGCTGGTGTTGAAATGTATAAATTGTTGGTGTTTCCAGCTCACGAGCAAGCAACATAGAGTTGGTCGTGAAGGAAGCATGTAGTAGAGAGATCAAGTCCAACTACCTTCAGGAATTGACCCTGAGATTTGTTAATTGAAATACCAAAACTTAGTTTGACTGGAAACTGAAGCCTCTTAAATTTAAATGGAACATCTGTAGGTATGAGAGGAATTTTGGGATTAAAGGCATTTTCTTCTTTCTGACAGCCTGTTATGATTGTTGCCCACCGGACATGGAGAGCATCTTGGAGATGAATATAATTTTTAGTCCTTAAATTTTTTTGATTGTTACGAATGTAGAGGAGACGCTCACTCTCAACTTTAGCATACACATCAACCGGGTATTGCTGAAATAGATCACGACGCATATGTAATTGATTTGATTGTTCTGGTCTTAACATCAGTCGGTAAGAATAGAAGTAATTTGACGACACATTTTCGTTCGTAATTGGTTTTCTTGTTGCAGGTTCAATCTGTGGAATATTGCAATGATACCCACCTTGTCCATTCCACAAAATAAGAGGTTACTGGAGAGCATCATAAGAGGGATGGCTACGTCATGAGATGTGAGCTCATTAAAACGGCGTAAAATTCTCTTTTCAGTAGTTTACTATAGACGTAACGAACGCGCAAATACATACACACTCACAGACACATACACTCTCATACACATGTATATGCATGTGTAGGTGTATGTATGTGTTTAATTGTCTGAGGCCTAATGTATAAAATTATCACACATACACTCGCACACACATACACTCTGACATACACCCACATACATATACTAAGACAGACACACACAAACATGCATTCACGCAAACCTCAGGCTTATCCCTGTCCCTCTGTGTGTCTCTCTGTCTTTTTAGACCTGGCGAAAATATTTGTTGGCTGCATGCGGGCCACATGTGGTGGTTCTCTAATTTCTAATCTTATACACGAACAATATATAATACTTTAAAAATACAGGGGATCGCATGTGCATACACACAATTAAGCTCCACCCAACAAAATTTGAAATAAAGATGGGTGTCCTTTGATATGTTTAACAGTGAACGTGTGAACCAAAATGGATGTCTTACGAAAATGAAAGAATATATTTGAAAGCGATTTCTATTTCAAACAAGCTTCCTGTGTCTTCATTACGTCACACAGATCACAAAACATTTTGTAACGTTAAATCTGATAAATCTTTATCTCGTGAAATGCTTTCAACGCAACTTGTGTATTAGTAGGCTTAGTCAAAGAACGACAAGTCACTTGACGATGGCACCTTACCAACCAACAGACACTCTCGTATCCCCACCCTCTAGGAAAATGATAGGTTGTGAGGTTCTCCAGTGTTAACCTGTGAAAATTACTGGCGAGAAGTGAGAAGATGGAATAACTTCAATGTCGTTATTTTTTAACTTTAAAACCCGAAAAAATGAGTTTTAAACATAATAAAAGATTAAAATGTTGTTTCCTTGAGTGAAATATTTGGTAAACAAGCCGACTCACTCGAATTTATTCAATAGACAATTTCAAATTTCTTCCCGTATATATTAGGTCATCCCATAAATAATGCAGTTTTTTTTCCACTTCTTTTATTTTTCAAAATTCAGATAATCAAAGTTCTTTTTTAATCTAAAATATACTCTCCTTTTGCACCCGTCTCTAAGCCCAATCACAAAAACATGTTTGTATCTCGTCAGGGGTGGTAAATAGATACGTTAAAACTTACGTATGTTTATATATGTAAGTATATATCTCAACGATAAAGGGCACGAAATTTTAAGGATCTTTTGGACATTGACCGAGGAGGAATTATTACGAATTTTCCGTTTGTTATGCTTTTGTTAAATTTTCCGTTTGCTGTGTTTCTGCTAAATCTTTGAAATACATATGTGCGCGCGCACACACACACACACACACACACACACACACACACAGATACACAGAGAAAGAGAGAGAGAGAAAAATAGATAGATAGATAGATAGATAGATAGATAGATAGATAGATAGATAGATAGATAGATATAGATACTCACGCACACATATATGTATTTGTGTAAATATTCATGTGTGTATATGTGTGTGAGTATTATGCATGTGTGTATATATATAAATATATATATATATATATATATATATATACATGTGTATGTGTGTGTGGTAGTGAAGGCACGTGGTTTTGTGGTTAAGGTATTCGGCTGAGGATCGTATAGTTGTGAGTTCAATACCCGGTGCAGCATTGTGTCCTTCAGTAAGACACTTTATTTCACGTTGCTTCAGTCTACTCAGTTGACAAAAAATGAGTAGTACCTGTATTTCAAAGGGTTAGACATCACATTCAGTGTCACGCTGAATCTCCGTTAGAACCACGTTAAGGTTACGGGTTTCTGTGAAGCGCTCAGCCACTTGCAGGTTAATTTCACGAGCAGGCTGTTCCGTTGATCGGATCAACTGGGACGCTCATCGTCGTAACCGACGGAGTGCCAGTGGTAGTTTGTTGAAGGATGGATGACTAAGTATATGGTTCTGTAGGTGAAACACATTTTAATGATTATAACATTAAAATAAAATGTAGGTATATTCAGATAAGCTCTATAAAGAAAGCAATATTTGTTTATTAGCAATAATATTTTCACTGAACAAGTACGGTGACACCTCTGGGTCCGATTCGCTTTATTGGAGCTCATCATGAAAGATGTAGCCCCACCATTACCTGTGGAAGTATCGACGATTGTAGAGCAATGTAAACATTTAAATTTGCATTGGATGACGTGCTAGAGAGATAATTAAATTCTACACACACGCGCGCGCGCACGCACACACACACACACACACACACACACACACACATGTGCATATACATGTATCTGTGTGAATCATTTGAAAAAAGGAGAGAAAGAAATTCACGTGTGTGTGTGTGTATGTATGTATGCATACATATATATATATATATATGTGTGTGTGTGTCTGTGTGTGTGTATAGATATATGTATGTATATATATATATATATGAATGTATATATATGTATATATATGTATGTATGTGTATATATATATATATATATA
>NC_068982.1:82053016-82055967 GCF_001194135.2 Octopus bimaculoides | reverse complement strand
ATATGTATGTATGTGTGTATATATATATATATATATATATATATATATATATAAAGAGAGAGAGAGGGGAAGAGGAGGGAAACGAAGGAAGAGAGAGGGGGAGATTCAAAACGAATATGTATAAAGATTAACGTGACTAACCAGGATTCAGGTGATTATAAACCTGATGAAAAGATAGATAATAGGGTTATCATGAGGGCGGAATTTGTCAGAGGGTTACAGGGTTAGTTGTAACGTTTTGAATGGTTTTCAGTTGGAGAAGAGGCTTCACCTATGGACTCGGCACTTCACCAAGCTAGAAATTACTCTGAAGGTTTACCAAATGTGTCCTAGGTTCGTTTCACATTAGCATCTCTCTTTTTACTGACTTTCACGTTTGCTTCATTTCTCTGCTCAAACATGCTACTCAAGAAGAAAATGTGAACTGGTACACATATACACATGCATATAAACACGTGCGCGCGCGCACACATCCCATGCAGAACGGTGCGTGCACTCAGGTGTGAATTGCAATTAAGTGAAAAAATCCTGAAAGTAATGAGAAAGCGGAAAGTGCAAATAAAATGCAGAAGAGAGTCGTTGGGTGACGTGAAAATAGGTGAAAATAAATCACCTGCTTTTCATGGATGATATCAAAATATATACAGAAAGTTTTTAAAAAATGGATTCACTGATCCGAACAGTAAGAGTATTAAGTAAGGATATTGGAATGCAGGGTAAATAAGTGTGCAGTGCTGATTATGAAGAGTGGCTGGAAGATAAACTCTGATAGCATAAAATTACCACAAGACAACATTAGATCGTTGTGGGAAAATGTGGGATACAAAAACCTAGAAGTGCTACAAGACGATAGGATAATGAAAGCAGAAATGAGAGAGAAAATCACTAAGGATTACCGGAGGAGAATTAGGAAGATGCTGGAAACAAATTTAAATTTGTCAGAGGGTTACACACACACACACACACACACACGTGAGTTTCTTTCTCTCCTCTTTTCAAATGGTTCAGTGATTCACACAGATACATGTATATGCACGTGTGTGTGTGTGTGTGTGTGTGTGTGTGTGTGTGTGTGTGTGTGTGTGTGTGTGTGTGTGTGTGTGTGTGTGTGTATAGAATTTAATTATCTCTTTAGCACGTCATCCAATGCAAATTTAAATGTTTACATTGCTCTACAATCGCCGATACCATCAGAGCAATAAATTCAAGGGCTGTCCGAGTATTAAGATACTTTGCTTCCTTTCTGAAATGGACAAAGGTCGAGCTGCAGAGGACAGGGAGAACTAGAAAACTGCTCACAATGCATAATGCACTCCACCCTAAACGTAATATCGACTGATTCTACTTACCAGAAAGACAGTAGGAAGAGGATTACTAGATACTGAAGATGCCGTTAGTATCGGGATGTTGGGTTTGAAAACTTATGTTGTGCCGAATGAAGAAAGAATACTATCGGCTGCTAGAGATGTTCAAGAAGCTACTGAATAGTAGGAAAATTCGAGAGTGATGGAAGAATAACAGGACAAGCAGATGGAAAGAAATGGATTCACGTGACCAATTCATGCAACAAACCGAAGATACAGGAAGTAATGAATACTGGTTCTGGTAGTCCAATGAGAACTTGAGACGAGAGGCTGAAATTTTAATTATAGCCGCTCAGGAACAAGCTATTAGAACAAATCTGATAAAGGTAAAGATCGACACAAATCAGTCAGATAGCAAATGCAGAATCTGCAGGAAAGGAGACAAAAGTATCAGTCATCTCCCGAGTGAATGCAGTATACTACCAGAAAAGGAGTATACGTCCAGGCGTGTCTGTGTAGGCAAAATGATACATTGGGATTTTAGTCGAGTGTCTGGTTTCAAAATATACAGAAAAGTGATATGAACACATGCTAGAGGCTATGATGGAGAATGAGAATTATAGGATCTTGTGGATTTCCCATAAAGACTGACCATATTACTGAAACAAGAAGACCAGATGTAATTATAGAGGACAAAATAAACAGAGTAAGACCATATCATAATAGATTGGATGCCAAAGAAATTGAGAAAATACCAGAACCTAGCAGAGGAGATTGTAAAAGACTAAGATGATAATTATTCCTGTGCATTTGACAGAACACCCATATTGCTACGTGATAGGCTGAAAAATATTGGCAATGAGACTTGCATTGTCGACCTGTAGAAAAGACAGTCCTGTATTCTGTGAGAATTCTAAAATACCAGGACCTAGATGAGGAAATTGTAAAAAACTAAGATGATAATTATTTAGTTCACGTTTTAATTAAAAACTTTAATCTACCCATTGTTCAACGTCCTCATCTCTCTCCACTTTTTTTCATAACTGTATATCGTTACTCTCCTTGTATTTTAATATATCTTGTCTTTATGGAGGTCCAAAAAATCCTGTAATTCTCATTCTGCCCTTTCTACAGGTCAACTTGCATTATTGATCTGTAGAAAAAAGCAGTCCTGCATTCTGCGAGAATCCTAGAATTATTGAAATCTGAAAAGACTTGTCATCAAACATCAAGATAGCATACCTCCTAACTAATATAGTATGTGACGGTGGACTATTCCGTTGAAGACGACGTATGATCGTTCAGATCATTTGCCTAACGACCTGCACAATTGATTTGTTTGTCGTGATCAAACGCATGTGCGGTACATTAGCTCAACGTTTACCTGAACAGGTGAACGCTGTACCACGCGTCAGGTGTCGAAGTAACCGTAGACGAACGTGAGATGAAGTGTTTTGCTCAAGAACACAACGCACCTCCCGGTGTAAGAATTGAAACCACGATCTCGCTATCATGAGTGCAACACCCTAACCACTAAGCTATGTGTCCTAGGATTTAATAATAATAGTAGTAGTAGTAGTAGTAGTAGTAGTAGTAGTAGTAGTAGTAGTAGTGGTGGTGGTGGTGGTGGTGGTGGTGGTGGTGGTG
>NC_068982.1:82050849-82051755 GCF_001194135.2 Octopus bimaculoides | reverse complement strand
GAATGTGGAATCTAAAAACAGAAACAATTCCTATCATAGTAGGTGCCTTAGGTATAATAAAAAAATATTCAGACAAATACATAACAAAAATACCAGGACTTACAAATATATATAACATACAGAAAATTGCACTACTGGGTACTGCACACACTCTACGCAAAACACTTTCAATACAGTAAACATAAGAGCACCACAGCAAACCACAGCACATACCCAAGGCGCACAGAGCTGCGCTCGGTAGTGAAGTGAAAGCACGTTATAAAAATAAAACTACTGAACAATAATAATAATAATAGTAATGATAGCAGTATCCTTAAACAATTTTTATTGAGTGACCTTTTGAGCGGGATGGGCTTCTCGACCTGAAGAAAATTCTAACTGGGCCCTACCTACAAGGCCATACGCTGTTTATCTTGATATGAGATCACCATGTCGCGCACATATGGTTGTGATGCATGTGCCTGGTGTATCCTTATCAGACGGGTAGTCATTTTGGGTATACTGGGTTTTGTATATTTCACCCCAGTCTCATTTTGATGGCATGCACAAGGTTATTATTATTATTATTATTATTATTATCATTATTATTCATTATTATTATTATTATTGTTCAGTAGTTTTATTTTTATAACGTGCTTTCACTTCACTACCGAGCGCAGCTCTGTGTGCTTTGGGTATGTGCTGTGGTTTGCTGTGGTACTCTTATGGTTACTGTATTGAAAGTGTTTTGCGTAGGATGTGTGCAGTGCCCAGTAGTGCAATTTTCTGTATGTTATATATATTTGTAAGTCCTGGTGTTTTTGTTATGTATTTGTCTGAATATTTTTTTATTATACCTAAGGCACCTACTATGATAGGAATTGTTTCTGTTTTTAGATTCCACACTCGAGTTACCTCTATTTCCAG
>NC_068982.1:82048343-82049891 GCF_001194135.2 Octopus bimaculoides | reverse complement strand
TATATTATATATATATTTAATGCCCCAAACCTCTTCGCTATCAATTCGCACTGCTGTGAACTTCATGATGTTTTCCTGAGGTTGTGGAATTTGTTACTCAACCCCGCATCCTTTGTTAGGGTTCACCCATTTTCTCTCTCGATTTTGCTTTTTTTTTGTGTGGCCTTCGTTTTATGTTTTTCTTTGTTTTTTTTTTGTTTTTGTCTCATGTTTACAGCAATAGTTTGTTCTTGGCACTCCCGCATCTCTTCCTGATCCTTACTATTCAATTATGTGGAGAGAGAGAGAGAGAGGGAGAGAGAGAGAGAAAGAATGAGAGAGGGTATATGTGTCTGTGATTTCCACATTCGTTAATACATATTTGTGTGCATGTGAATGTGAGTAACCTCTCACTTCCATTTACATACACCTGCAACGATCACATACAATATACAACTTCATACAGACACACGCACACAAACACACGTACATACATATGCATGTACGTATGTATGGTGATGGCTATCCGTCTTTCAACGACGTGGATTCAGTTGATCGGTCAACTTTTCCTCATCCAGTTTAGAAGTGGCTGAGAATCTCGCAGTCACATGTACCTTTAACGTGATTCTCTGTCAGAATCATCATGACACTATGTATTATTTCCCGCTAAAATCCACCCATCGAGTGTCTATACGGTTTCTGTCTCACCAATTTCACTTACAAGATATGGGGTGGAACCGAGGCTATAAAAAATTGTTACTTGCTTATGACGCTGCGCAGTAAAATTGAAACAGGTACCTCGCTATTGTGACACGAATCTTTTAACTATTCGGCCATATTGCGCCCTCAGGAGTGCTTGTGTGTGTATACAAGCATACATTTATGTATACTCACACGCACATATACATATTCATATTTACATGTAAACCTAAGTATTTGCATATATATATGTACATACATATGTTTGCATACCTATACGTTTGTGTGTGTGTGTATATATATATATATATATGAACATAAAAATATACATATATGCATGTGTTTATATATATATGTGTGTGTGTGTGTGTTTGTGTGTATTTATGCATACTTACACATCCACACTCACGCGCTCCATATACAGACAAGTTATATTTATAAACACTTTCATTGAAGCATTCATCCATTTTGGGTTTATGGCGTCACGCATGCGCAATCGCGGAAGTAGTTATGGCCGTGCCATAACTGTTCAATAAATAACACCATCACCCACACCACCACCACCACCACCAACAACAACAACAACAACAACGCCGACGATGATGACAACATCAACGACGACGACAACAACAAAAACAGAACAATAATTAAAACGTGTATATTCTTAAGTTTGTCATAATCCCAACCTATGTGAAACCATTTTTTATTAAATAGTTTCATTCAAAAATTGAAAATTTCAATATTATTTATTTTTTGTCAATATTTTTTTATTTTAACAAATGAAATTTACAATAAATAAACAAATAAAGAAAAGGAGAAAAAGAAAAATGAGAATGAAAAAAGATAATGAAATTTACACATCCATCATCA
>NC_068982.1:82044688-82048145 GCF_001194135.2 Octopus bimaculoides | reverse complement strand
AGTGTGTGTTTGTCTGTATCTGTGTATGTTTCTCTGTGTGTACATGTATGGTTGTAAGTGTATCTGCATGTGCTTGGGTGTCTCTATACGTTTTCTGAATGTGTTTTCAATGACAGCGGACATAGGATGTTAGTAAGAGGGATGGGGGGAAAGGTAGAGAATGAGAAAGTGGGGGAAACAAGCAAGAATGGTGGGAGGGGGGGAGACAAAATGTGAAAATATAAAGGAGAAATATGTGCTCGTTTGTGTGTGTGTGTGTGTAAACAGAGAGAGAGAGAGAGAGAGAGAGAGAGAGAAAGAAAGAAAGACAGAGAGAGAGAGGAAGACAGAGAGAGAGAAAACAGAGAGAGAGAGAGAGAAACACAGAGAGAGAAAACGACATACTGAGAGAGAAAGAGAGAGAAAGAGAGAGAAAGAAGGCGATAGAAAGAGTAAGACAGTAAGCTGTAGCCAGTTTGTGACTAATCCGGTTTTTCATTGGTCGAGTTAAAATGGTACCGGATGGTTCTGTGAGCGACCATCGCCATCAACACGATGGAAGACGATTTCCGTCAATTTTAATGATTTTTTTTCCCTCCATATTCGCTTTAAAAATCCCACATTTGTATGGACTGCCGCCATTGTTCTCTGGTCAAATTACAATTATTCAGCGGTAGGAGATGAGGAAACAAACTTGAACCAAACACAGTATTTCCTGTTCTACGTGGTGGGAAAGGGCATGAACGTCATACAATCTCATTTCCCGACCTATGTAAATATCTATTCCAGACACAGACTTTCAGCGATGGTTTTGGGAAAATGATGCTGGTTATTTTTAAAAGTCGTGGTATTTTTGAAGCTGTTATTTCTGTCGTTTGTCGTTGCTTTCATAGATTGGAAAGTTTGCGCTCAACAATATAACTCAGCTACACACTTGTTACTTTACTGTTACAAATGATAACTGGACCTGAGCTCACATCCTATCACCGATGCCGTATCTTCATATGCGTGGCCGAAACCTTCAACTCTTCCACAGTGGTCAGCATTGAGTTAAACAGATTTATGATTGAAGGTTTTTTCCTATTTGTGATCGTCACTTTTTAGTATCTTTATTTTTTCTTTATCTTAGTGTATTTCAGACTTTGTAGGAACATAAAGAGCAGAAAGAATGATAAGATCCATTGTGCGATTTGAGAGAAATTTGGCTGCTTTCATTAGCAAGTCGAGCGATCGCGTAGAGGTTTCCTCATAGATTATCAGCTGTAAGTACGAGAATGGGACATAACTCAGCCAGTGATGTTGCGGTAATAGACAGAGCTGTGTTCAAATCTATCAACTGGAGAACTTGACTGCATTAGACCAACTTATTTAATAAGGAAAAGGTGCGGATAGTTTATCTCTTGCTATTAAAACGAGATTCCGGTGGAAGGACCGGTTCTAGAGGTGTTCAGGGCTTGAAAAAAGATTAGCTTACCTAATCACACTTTCACATGTTACACAATTTATTTAGATGATAGGAAAGAGGAGACGTTTGTTGTTTCTATGGCTACTATTGTTATTGTCGTTATTATTGTTATTGTTGTAGTTATTGTTAATGTCGATAGAGCTCCGTTGAGCGCTAGGTTAGTAATTAAGTTGGTAATGATGATGATAATGATGACAAAGACGACGACGACGACGACGATGATGATGGCGACGACGACGAGAACGACGATAAGGATAATGACGATGCTGTTGCCGCTGCTGCTAATGTTGATGATGCTGTTGATAATGTTTATGGGGGTCTAACAGCTATTTTCTGGACCACTGCCTGATCGCTATACGAAAACCGTGAAGGAATTCAAAACAAAGAGGGAGGGAGAGAGGAACGTAGCTTTAAATAAAAATAACTCCCTCCTCCTCCTCTCCATTTTTCTCATTCTTCTTAAAATACTTCTCCACAATATTATTTCGTCTTCGAAGGCGCGAACTCGTAGAAACATTAGCACGCCAGGCGAAATGCTTAGCGGTATTTCGTCTGCCGTTACGTTCTGAGTTTAAATTCCGGGAGGTAGATTTTGCCTTTCATCCTTTCGGGGTCGATAAATTAAATACCAGTTACGCACTGGGATCGATGTAATCGACTTAATCCCTTTGCCTGTCCTTGTTTGTCTCCTCTTTGTTTAGCCCCTTGGTGGGCAACAAAGAAATAAGAAAAGAATATTATTTCTTCTTCTTCTTCTTCTTCTTCTTCTTCTTCTTCTTCTTCTTCTTCTTCTTCTTCTTCTTCTTCTTCTTCTTGTAGCTATCCAATGAAAACCGAAGACACGCGGAACTGGAGAGGAAACTAAAGAAACGTTTATGAATATGTTTTGCAAGATTCCTGGTGTGAAATCATGTATTGAAACAGATATTGTAATATTTTGGCATGGTCATTTTTTTCATGCCAAATAAACATAAGCACTATATATTCGTTCTTCACTCATTTATTATTGTTCTTATTTTATCTTATGTCCATTGTCTGGAAATCTTTCGTCACACACCTGCGACTCTCCATCTCGCCTGTTTCTTCCTAAAAAGAACTATAATTCCAAATTTTGGGGGAGTGGGCCAGTCGATTAGATCGACCTCAGTACGTAACTGGTACTTAATTTATTGACCTCGGCGGAATTTGAATTCAGAACATAAAGACCGTTAAGCATTTCGCCCGTCGTGCTAACGTTTCTGCTAGCTCACCGCCTTCTTCCTAAGAACTATAGTGCATGTGTTCATCTAGCAAGAAAAAGATTTTAAAATGATCATCCCGAAATATAACAAACTAAAGAAGCATGTTTGGAAATTCTGATTGTTTTGAATCGACCTGGAATCCATAACGTTACAAAAAAAAAGAAATATGTACCGTCTCGAGTCCCATGACTCACAGGGCTGCTTACCTGGTTTCAGTGTCATATAAGTGACCGAGATCACAACATTCTCCCTGGATGGAACGCCAATCTCTTGCAGGGTCACTCACTTATGGCTGAGTAGACTGGACAAAGCGAAACGAAGTATTTGGTTCGAGAACACAATACACCGCCCGGTCGAGGAATCGAAACCACTATCATGTGATCGTGAGTGCAAAACCCTTACCACTAGGCTTCGCACTTTCACCAATAATGTTAAAGTTGTTGAAAATACATAGAGCAATGAAATATGCAATCAAATTGATCAAAAGTGCTATTGGAAGTGGCAGTGGCCATACTGGAGGAACAAATACTAAATGTTGATGAAATAGAATGTTTTTGAAGCGAATGTTTTATAAAACTGATTTGGCAAAAGAAACAAAACTTCACCTTTGGATCGTCATATGCCGAGTGTAAATATTATTGGTCATTTAAAATTAAAACTGTCGATCTGAAGGAAAATCGTGTTCTCCTACAGGGTTCAGCAAATACTTTTAAAGCGTATTGTAAGTGTGTGTGTGTGTGTGTGTGTGTGTGTGTGTGTGTGTGTGTGTGTG
>NC_068982.1:82039310-82042876 GCF_001194135.2 Octopus bimaculoides | reverse complement strand
ATATATATATATATATATATATATATATATATATATATATATACAGAGAGAGAGAGAGAGAGAGAGAGAGAGAGAAAGAGAGACAACAGACAGTATGAAAATGAGAAAGAAAGAGATATGTTCGAAAATTAAAGAGGAAAAGAAATGAATGAGAGGGAGAAGGAGAGAGAGAGAGAAAGAAATAGAGAAAGAGAGAGAGAGGGGGTGAATGTGTACGTGTGTGCGTGTGTGTATAAATATCAGCAGCAGCCACAATTTCACAGTCGACCGCCTCTGGAATGTGGTTATTGGATTTTCTGGTTTACACTTCATTGCTTTGACACTTGACCTTTCTTAGGTCGTTCGGGTCACATTTGAGGAGGTCAATCTTGAAGTTTTAGCCTCATCCTTAAAACAAATCCGCGTTTTGGTGGCTGTCTACCTACCTATCTATCTATCTATCTATCTATCTATCTATCTATCTATCTATCTTTCTTTCTTTCTTTCTTTCTTTCTATCTGTGTGTGTGTGTGTGTATAATTTTCCTGTCCTCCCTTTCCTATTAGATCCATGATCTCACACTAAAGTCCATAAAATGTAAATATGTATAATTCTCCAGCTGTGGGTGTGCGTGTGTGTGAGGTCTATGTACTTACATATGTAATTATGCTTGCATGTGTGTGTGTGTGTGTGTGTGTGTGTCCTCATCTATTTTCAATTATTTGAAATCTTACTGTAAAGAAGGGGCTGGTTCTCAGTAAAGATACAAAACAGCATCTTTGAAATGTATATAACAAAAGCGATATCATTTGTTGAACTTGAGAAAGGCTGATTTCTTTTTCTGAAAATTCTAATTTATGCAAATTGTCACTTTCGGCCCTTACTCACAAAACCAAGTGCGCCAATTTTTACTGATATAAAAGTGAATTTATACTCTGGATAGAGAAGGAGTTGTCTGTAGCTTTTCTCATTAATTTTAGAAGGGATTTTCAGATCAGCAAAGCAGCTGACCCCTGCTACTCTACATTCTTTACCATGTCTGTACCAAACAACATCAGGTCTGTTACCTTTGCATTTGGTATAAGCTTTGATGGGAATGTTCTGACAATATTCCTTGTATTGGTGTGTGTATTCAATTTCAAGAGGATTCTGTATATTTTTCCCAGGACAGTCTTTTTTAAGGATAGCATGTTGCATTGTTTTAATAACAATGCCGTGTCACATTGGAAGACATTTTTTAGGCAGCTGTTAATCACGAGTGATGTCTTCCACAGAAATATGACATAATCTACAGTTACGGTTGCATCTCGGCACTCCAAGGGCTTCACTGTCTCTTTTGTTGATTTGGTGATTTATACCTGTTTCCTGCTCTTGGATTACAAATGCACAGCCTTCGAAGTGTGATGTGATGTATGCGAACATTTATTTTTGCATGCTGCGCGTTTCACATCTGGGTCTTTTTTGAGGCATGCTACTCCAGCTGTTTGGAGGTTGTATGGGAAGTCATCAGGAAGAGAGTACTTCCTGAGGAGTTCACACGTAGGATGGTGTTCTCTTCGCTTTCCAGTGCTAAGTTTATGAATCTGTTTTTGCTGTTGTTGTTTAGCGAGTGTTGTCTGAGAGAGACTGGACTTTCCAAGGCTGCTTGCACTGATCTCAGATCTCAACCTTCTTCATCTCTTCTTAGGTAGAGCTGTCGATATTGCTATTTCTGTGGATGCTTTCAGTTGATGTCGAGGTCTTACAGTCTCTAATGTCTATGGAATAGATTTCTTCTACATACCAGTCAAGTATCCCAAATGTTGGAATCACTTGGTTTTGTGAGTAATGCCTATCTGGATAAGCTAGGGTCTTCAGAAAAAGAAATCAAACTAATTTGCACATTGCAAATACAATTTGTAAGTAGAACAGTAAAAATATGCAAGACTTTTCTTTAATTTAAAATGTGACATTTTAAAAATTTCTCGGAAGATTTCAAATAATTAAAACCAGAAGAGAATATACATACATACATACATACATACATACATACACACATACATACATACATACATACATACATACATACATACATACATACATACACACACACACACACACATACATACATGCATACATACATACATACATACATACATACATACATACATACATACATACATACATACATAGCTGACCTGACTTCATCATGGGCCAGCATCTTGAAATTAAACACAAAGAGCGACTGTATTATCACTGATAGAATACAGTATCGCAAAGGCATATTCCAAGGAGACAGCCTCTCTGTGCTGTTGTTTATACTTTCTGTAAACCCCTTGTCATTCATGTGAAGGAAGTCTGAAGGATATCTCACTGGTTCACAAGGAAGCAGAAATGCCAGAATTACACAGTTTCTTTGTGGATGACTTGAAACTACATGCAAAGCATATGCGTGAGATGAAAAAGAGCCTTGACCTGGTTACAACATTCTCAAAGGATGTAGTATTGGAGTTTGGTCAGGATAAATGTTGCTATACAGTTGTGAAAAGATGGAAAACTGTAAAGCAGACTAGCAACATCTCCATCAATGACTTCACTGTTTCCACTATATTTGATGAGGAATGTTACAGGGGGTGGATGAAAACATATCTTACAATGGCATCTGTAACAAAACACGTGTCACTAAAGAATATTACAGCTGAATAAAGAACATTTGGACTTCGGAACTCTTTGCATTCAATAAAACAGTGGTCCACCATGTATATGCAATACCAGTACTCATTCCAACATTTGGGTTGCTTTATTGGACACTTGATGAGATCCGAGTTGTTGATGTGAAAACCCGGAAGATACTAACAAGCAGACATAATTTCCATATCAACAGTGAGGTAGATCGCCTCTACCAAAAACGCAAGCAAAGCGGTAGAAGCTTAGCATTGATCCAAACTAACTTTGAATGTCGTTTCATATTCCTTCGGCAACATCTTTTAACCACCAAGTGTCGAAGAGCAACCTTTGATCAAGTTTGCATACATGAGGCTGATAATATTAAACTTGAAAAGCAGTTCCTTGGGCACCATTCGTTATCTGATAACCTAGAATACATGCCCGAAGAAGTCGCACCACTCTATCGCAACATAGCATCAGATGAAAGGATGAGCGTATATCGGCAGAAGACCATGCATGGATATGTTAGTAGAAAGCTCCGAGATGATAGTAACATTGATCATCAAAGTAGTCTATCATGGACCAACAATCGGATTACAACCTCCAACTTTGAAGGGTATGCGTTTGCAATCCAAGAACAGGAAATATCAATCAAATAGCTGATGCACAAAAGGGACAGAGATGCAGGAAAAGCAGTAAAATGTGACAACCGATGCAGACTTGGTGGAGTTGATACCAAAGATACCACCCACATCATAAGCAGCTGTCCGAAAATGTCATCAAGGTATTATTCACCGATGAGATATGATGTAAAGCTACAAACCAGAGCGTGTAAATAAATATTGGATGGAAAAAGTCGAATGGTACTCAATAAATTTCGTCTGACTCATACAAGCATGTAAATGTGGCTGGTAAATGATGATGATGGTGACGATGTATAG
>NC_068982.1:82037747-82038944 GCF_001194135.2 Octopus bimaculoides | reverse complement strand
ACACACATTAATTATATAATTAGAATGCCATATAAGGCTAACATGATTGGTAAAGGAACTCAGGTAGCCTGTAGATGGCCGCTCAACTTGCTAGAAACCACAGTTAAATATCCCTAACTATATCAACGCAAGAAGTATATAATGGAAACTGTAGCCTCACCACCTTTACAAAACAAATGGAACGGCCACCGATGGAACGCCTTTCATTATAGTTCTCCTCGATTAGAGCCAACAGCAAACCAACAGAAACGATCTGCCACCAAACAATAATATCTGTGACTATGGCGACGACGACGAGAATGACAAAGGGAAGAATGGTTACTGAGAGTGCAGCAGTTGTACTGGGTACTTATTTATCACCACCACCACCACCACCACCACCATCATCATCATCATCGTCATTGTCTTCGTCGTCATCGTCGTCATCAATATCGGCGGCGGCATCATCATCGTCGTCATCACGCCACCACCACCAACACTGCCACCACCACCGTGGCCATTATCGATAACCGTTTTAATAATCATCTCCATTACCAGCGGTACAAGTAATGGGAGCGTACAGCAACAACCTCTTCAGCAGCAGCAGCAACAGCATGAACAGTTGCAGCAGCAGCAGCAGTAGAAGCGATGACGGAACTGTTAATAACAGCAGCAACAGTAGCAGCAGTGATATTAGCAGCAGCAGCAGTAGCAGCAGCGATGTCAACAACATTTGTTTCATTGTTATGTTGGATGTGGACGTACAAAGTCTCGTGTATTTTACTCAACAAAAATGTGATGCTGTGAAGTTCATGCCGACTACAAAAGCTTTAACGAACGACTGTGGTACAAAACAGCTATCGCATATAACTATTTATCAATTTTATTTTAATTTCGAAAATGGTGCGAGCATGTAGGACAGTGTGATGTTGTGATGTCCATGCGTTAAACAACGTCATTAACAGTAGTGAGAAAGTAGCTTGAATCAACGAAGATTCACAACGGTAAAAGCCATATATCTTTTATCTTTTGCTTTTTACTTGTTTCAGTCATTAGACTGCGGCCATGCTGGGGCACCGCCTTGAAGGATTTTAATCGAATGACTCGACTCCTGTGTTTTATAGCCTGGTTCTTATTTTATCTATCTCTTCGCCGAACCGCTAATTTACTAGGATGTAAACTCACCAACACCGGTTGTTAAGCGGTGGTGGCGTATAT
>NC_068982.1:82036824-82037387 GCF_001194135.2 Octopus bimaculoides | reverse complement strand
ATATATATATATATATATATATATATATATATACACACACATACATCCTTAAAGCACATGCTCATGTACATACAAATACATACACATACATGTAATTTACGTCGTTATATTCTTCATCTAATGAACCCCAAAATTTAATCACTTAATATTACTCCCATTGAGAGGCAAGGACGTAAAAAAGCGGGGCGTAAAAATCATTAAGACTAGTTATAAAAAAAAAAAAGAATTGGCAGTCTAATGCTGAGATATTTCAGCCTCTCCACCTATCAGCCAACAAACAAATTGCAGTCAGAAGGCACAGGATATATTGCTATCCCAGAGTAGAAATCAGTGAATGCCCAGAGAATCCGTACGAATAACAATAGATCATTCCATCTGTATACAACTAAGATGGCAACACGGTGCAGGCGAGTGACTAGCTGGAGTCTGAGATCATACAGAACAAGGGAAGAGGGAAACCATTCTACTCCTAGGCAGAACATTCGTGCTCAGTTGCCTAGACCGTATGTGTTGTGTGTGTGTGAGCGTGTGTGTGTGTGTGTGTGTGTGTGTGTGTGTGTGTG
>NC_068982.1:82034938-82036436 GCF_001194135.2 Octopus bimaculoides | reverse complement strand
TAAGATAAAAGCATTAGATTTTTTGTAAGAAAGCAAGCGAATGTGTACAACAAAGACAAAAAAACGGAGAACCCTGTATATACATAGTGAGAATTTACGAAAAACAAAAGACAGAGACGGATGTGTAAACAACAAACAGATGTTTTAGTTTAACGCTCCGGAAGTGAGAAAGTCTTTGACGTTTCGAGCCTACGCTCTTCGACAGAAAGGACCACAGAAATAAACAGAGAGGGAAAATAAAACAGGTTTAGTGGCTAGCGATATATCATGGCAAATGCCGAACAGAGGGGTTACACAGGAGAGCTAGGAAGAAGGGGAGATAATAAAGTAGTGGTGATCCCAAAACGAAGGTGCGCGTGCGTGTGTATGTGAGAGCGTGTATGTGCGTGTGGATGGGGGCTAGTGACCTTGGCGTGTGCGTGTGTGCATGTGTAGGTGTGTGGATGATGGTGTGGGTGCTGGGAAGTAATCAGTGTTAGTGTGTGCAGAGTGGTGTGATATAGTGTGGTGTGGTATGGTAGTATGTGATGTGGTGGTATGTGGTGTGGTGGTGTTGGGGTGTGGAAGAGGCGAGAGTGGGGAAGCAAGGGTAGGGTGGATGTTGTAGTGGGGTGTGAAGGTGGGAGTGGGACACGTGGAAGTGGAATGTGTGGAATGAGGTGAGATGGGATATATAGGGATGGTGGGGTTGTATGTATGTATATATGTATGTATATATATATGTATATATGTATGTATATGTATGTATGTATGTATGTATATGTATGTATGTGTGTATATACATCATAATAGATTACTTGGTCGAAAATTCGAGGTTACTGTAAACAATATTTTTGTTAAAGAATAAAACGTTTTTAATCTACAAATGTATTGAGTTATGTTTTAGTTTAATGTAGAATCCTTTTCATTATAACTTAACATTAAAACTAGCATTAATACACATACACACACATATATACTCACACGTACATACACAAGAACACACACATACACACACACATTCACACATGCATATTATGTACATTACAGCATAATCAGAAGAAATGAAATAAATTTAAATATCACAAAACCATATTGTAGATAGAAAGCGAATGTAAAGGATTCTTTTTTTTGCTATTGATGTGTGGAAAAAGGTGGAAACCTCCTCAAGTACAATTTCTTGAGCATTGCTCTGAGGATACCACGCCTCGTTCCCCAATCAATAGCATATATATGAATTTAGCAATATATGAATTAGTCGTAAATTAAGCGAGCGCTGTAGTGGATATTATCATTTATGACTGCGTCTCTGTGTAATTGACGGATGAAGGAAGGAGAATTAAACATATTGTGTAATGGTCTGTCAGGAGACTTACGCTCGATTTTTTTTCCACACATCGATAGCAAACAAAGAATGTATTTACTTTCTTATTTTAATCCTCAGTTAGGTTTTGTAATCTGTCTCCCTGAAATGCAACATGACCATACATACATATATATGTACATATATATATATATA
>NC_068982.1:82029490-82030443 GCF_001194135.2 Octopus bimaculoides | reverse complement strand
AATAATAATAATAATAATAATAATAATAATAATAATAATAATAATAATAATAATAATAATAATAATAAGAAGAAGAAGAAGAAGAAGAAGAAGAAGAAGAAGAAGAACAATCCTTCCTACTATAAGCACAAAGCCTGAAGTTTGTGGGAAGGGGATGAGTCAGTTACATCGACTCCAGTGTTCCACTGGTACTTAATTTATCGACACCGAAATGATGAAAGCAAAGTCGACTTCGGCAACATTTGAACTCAGAATGTAAAGGCAGACGAAATACCGCTAAGCATTTCGCCCGGCGTGCTAACGATTCTGCCAGCTCACCGCCTCACTGTCATGTGTTTAGAGAGATTCTTTGGGGATTGGATAATTAACCTCTGGAAATATGGGTGTTTCGTTCAACATTCTTAAGCAACCTTTATTTAGAGACCTTTTGAGTGGGATGGGCTACTCGACCTGAAGAAAATTCTAACTGGGGCCCACCTGTAAGGTCATGCGCTGTTTATCTTGATATGAAATCACCATAATACGCACACATGGTTGTGATGCATGTGCCTTGTGTACCCTTATCAGACGGGTAGTCATGATGGGTATACCGGGCTTCGTATATTTGTACCCAGTGTCACTTTGATGGCACTCTATAATAATAATAATAATAATAATAATAATAATAATAATAATAATGTTAATAATGATAATAATGATAATGATAATAATAATAATAATAATAATAATAATAATAATAATAATAATAATAATAATAATAATAATAATAATAATAATAATAATAATAATGATAACAATAATAATAATAATTGTTTTGTCTTGGTATAAAAAGATGGACTACAGCAAATATTCTGCTCAATACCACAGATTTGCTTGTCAGTTGTTTGACCTTAACCAGTTGAGCATGTCCCTTGGTGGCTGACGATATGTGCATCTCTGATCATGAGCAGAAG
>NC_068982.1:82027748-82029373 GCF_001194135.2 Octopus bimaculoides | reverse complement strand
TGTGTTGAGAGGAATTTCTTGGGGTTTGAATAATTCACCTTTGGAAACATGGGTGTTTTGCTCAACATCCTTAAACAAACCTTATTCAGGGACCTTTAGAGTGGGATGGGCTACTCGACCTGAAGAAAATTCTAACTGGACCTCACTTGCGAGGTAATGCGCTGTTTATCTTGATATGAGATCACCATGTCGCGCACATACGGTTGTGATGCATGTGCCTGGTGTACCCTTATCAGACGGGTAATCATGATGGGTATAATGGGCTTCGTATATTTTACCCCAGTGTCACTTTGATGGCATGCACTGCTCTCTCACTTGATAATAATAATATCAATAATAATAATAATAATAATAATAATAATAATAATAATAATAATAATAATAATAATAATAAAGCTCCTAACGATGCATGGAGCCCATCATCCACGTGCAGAACCTGATCACCTATACAAGAAGAGAGCAAATGGAGAAAGGGGACTGATAAGTGTGGAAGACTGCGTACGTATCGAACTCGAGAGCTTATTGATATACCTATTTTAAAGTAAGGAAACCTTGTTAGTGTCAGTTGGGGCGTATTGAAAGCAGAGAAAATGGGGAAAAACAAAGCAAGAGGTACAAAAACGACATGAAGGATAATTACACAACAAAGGACTACACAATCAATTCCATGTAGCCACAACTAAAGTTGTTGGAAACAGGTGGGATTGGATGAAGAAAGGAGCACTGAAAAAGAGACTGAGAACAACATATTAGCAGCGCAAGACCAAGCTTTCTCCACAAATTGGAGGATCAACTTTAGGAATGAGCAAGTGTATCGATGCTGCCGCATCTATAATAGAGTGGATGAGACCATTACCTATATGGCGAACAAATGCCCTAGACGTACCTAAAACCATTACAAGTTGTGTCGACACGATGAGGTAGCGAAAGTGATACATTGGAAACTGTGCGAAAAGTGAGATCTAGACAGAGACAAGACGCGGTATGAATACAAACTGCAGAGAGTTGCGGAGTCGGAGACCTGTAAAATCCTGTGGGATTTCCCAATCCAAATAGATCAGGTGCTAAAACATAACAAACCGGACTTAGTATTGGTTGACTACATGTACTATGTAGTTGATGGTGAGTAGCCCCATCACTTACGAATAGTCATGAACGAAGAGAAAAAAATGGATGTATGCACTCGCTATTTACTTTATCGAGGGGGCCAAGCAAACTTGGAAATGAGGCGGTCACCGAAGAGAGGGCGAAGAATGTCCATTGATGCGCTGGCTGTGTGGGCCGTCGCCCCATTCTGCTGAAACCACATCCGTCGTTATGTTTTCATCGTAATTCAGGCACAAAGAAATTGTTTATCATCTCGATGTAACGCTCGGACTCCGTATCAAATCTTGTCCGGGGTCCGTACCGCTCGTGGTGCCCCCACCGGTCTCCTATTCATTAGTGTACTTCGTAGGCAAACACGCGATGCTCTATTGTCCACAGCGCCATGGCTTCACTTGAAAAGAAAAAAAAATGCTAAGACACCAAGGACCAAATGGTACCTGTCAGACATATGTCCTTCCCAATGGGATGATAATGACCATTTCAAAAACGTCAATCCTCTCTGCCCCACCCTGTATATA
>NC_068982.1:82026284-82027542 GCF_001194135.2 Octopus bimaculoides | reverse complement strand
ATATATATATATGTATGTATGTATGTATACGTATGTTTACACATCATACAACATTGTGAAATGTGTCCGGTGTACTTCGCGCATTTATAATTTTGTGTCTTTATTAACTTTATTTTTTCTTGAAAGTCATTGATAAAGTTTCACAATTATTTATAAGACCAATATTTTACTAATAAAGGTAGGAGTGACGAAATATACAATTCTACAGAATATATATTTAAATGAACCAACTTCGAATTATTTAGGTGGTGGCATGATCAGATAGAAATAACAGCTAAGTCTTCCTTGTGATACACTCGCCCATCTTAAAAAGATAGAGTTACATGAGATAACGATAATATTGAAGATGATGATAGCACATAGAAAGTATAAGCGCAGCCATGACTATCGGTTAAATTTGTGGATTCGCAGTGACAGAAAAGTGGTATGGACAACGTGGAGCCAGTTGTGGTGAGAGAGATTAAGAATTACAGGATTTTATTGCATTTCTCCACAAGGACTGATCATACTATTGAATCAAGGAAACCATATAGGAAGAGGACGGGTAGGAAGAGGACGGGTAGGAAGAAGACAAAAATAGAAAAGAAAAACAGATTATATACTTTGTAATACCATATCATGGAGAGGATACCAAAGTAATTGAAAATAATTAAAATATATCAGGACCTAGCCAGAGAGTTGAAGAAATTGTCTAAGTCGAAGACAATTATTCCTGTGGAAATGGGTGTACTTGGCACAACACCCAAATTACAACCTAAAAGATAAAAAAAAAAATATTACAATTGAGACTTGCATTGTTGATCTGCAGAACAAAACCCTGCTAAATCGGTAGAAAAGAATAATAATAATAATAATAATAATACTGATAATAATAATAATAATAATAATAATAATAATAATAATAATAATAATAATAATAATAATAATAATAATAATAATAATGATAATAATAATAATATTCTTTCCTACTCTAGGTACAAGGCCCGAAATTTTTTTTTTGGGGGGGGGCAGTCGATTAGATCGACCCCTGTATGCAACTGGTACTTAGTTTATCGACCCCAAAAGGAGCAAAGTCGACCTCGGCGGAATTTGAACTCAGAACGTAACGGCAGACGAAATGCTGCTAAGCATTTTGCCCGGTGTGCTAACCGTTTTGCCACCTCACCGCCTTAATAATAATAATAATAATAATAATAATAATAATAATAACAATAATAATAATAATAATAATAATAATAATAATAATAATAATAATAAT
>NC_068982.1:82024147-82025715 GCF_001194135.2 Octopus bimaculoides | reverse complement strand
GGAATCTAAAAACAGAAACAATTCCTATCATAGTAGGTGCCTTAGGTATAATAAAAAAAATATTCAGACAAATACATAACAAAAACACCAGGACTTACAAATATATATAACATACAGAAAATTGCACTACTGGGTACTGCACACATTCTACGCAAAACAGTTTCAATACAGTAAACATAAGAGCACCACAGCAAACCACAGCACATACCCAAGGCGCACAGAGCTGCGCTCGGTAGTGAAGTGAAAGCACGTTATAAAAATAAAACTACTGAATAATAATAATAATAATAATAATAATAATAATAATAATAATAATAATAATAATAATAATAATAATAATAATAATAATGACAACTGTTGATTTACTATTTCATTGTATATAACTATTTTATCGACCTCTGAACTAGTAGAATTTGTCCTCAAAACGTCAATGAGGCAGTGCCAATCTTTGGTTTAATCATTTCACTTTCACTAATTTAATAGAGTACAATATTGCAGCATATTGTTCAGTCGAATAAAGTACTTTAACACCTATAGAATAATGTAGAGTACAATACTATGTGATCCACAGAGTTTAGTAGGTTACAGTAGCATACTGTAACATTCAGAAGTCCAGTGTAGTACAATACAGTTCTGCAGATTTGCAAGAATCCTCAGAGTGTAGTCAAATACTATAGTATCTTGTACAATACGAATTGAGACTCATGAAGGCGCTTGCCGTAAGATTCATATACGTTCTCTGGATAATAGTGGCAGAGTGAGAGGATTCTATCTTACTGAAGCCGTACCACATAACCAACAAATGCACCCCTTAAAGTCCTAGGGCATAGTAAACTTAGACCAATAGCATGACTTCCCCAGTATAATTTTTTAGACAATTGTACTCTGTCTTTTAGAGAAACTGTATATCTTAAAGTAAACAACACTATCATTCAACAAGAAATCCAAGGTCTGCCTTCGAAAAGCGAAGAGTTAATTCCCTTGTGAATGTGCATTAATCTTTAAAGTGTTTCTCCTAAATCTTTCGAGTGCACTGCAATATCACTTTGAAGTGATTCATATCAGCAGTCTGTAAAAATTTTCATTACGTGAGCTGGTTCGTCTATCGGAAATCAAGCTTACTAATGACCAATAAGGATACACATTTCAAATCAAACGGGGCTAATGTTCATTTATTGCGAACATGTGATCGATTAGAGATATACGTATGTACTCTTATGCCTAAGACTAATGATCCAGTAAGTCACCAAGAGCTCACTTAACCTAGATAATATTCTGCATATCGAGTGCATATTGAGTGGTCTTTTCTTTCGTTTGTACACATGCAAACATGTGTGTGTATATGTATGTACATATATATGTGCATATATTTATGTATATATCATTAATGGTGCGAAACCGAGTGTTACCAATTGGTTGATAACTAATGAAGAATTAAGATCCTTCTGTGTTTGTCTCCCGTCCTGTTGTACATTCACTATATGTTATGTCATTTGTTTATTTACCACAAATTTTTCATTTATGTATGTATGTATGCATGTATGTATGTATGTATGTTAGTATGTATA
>NC_068982.1:82015772-82024137 GCF_001194135.2 Octopus bimaculoides | reverse complement strand
TATATATACATATATATGGATCTATTTCATGTTTATATATATGTATATATCTACATATATATATATATGAATATATATGCGTGTATGTATATATATATACATATATCTATTTAAATATATATATGTATATGTATGTATATTTATATGTATATGTATGTATATGTATGTATTTGTATGTACATGTATGTGTATGCGTGTGTGTGTGTGTGTGTGTGTGTGTGTGTGTGTGTGTGTGTGTGTGTGTGTACACACGCGCGTGCACGTACGTGTGTGTAAGCGGAGGTGGGGTGTAATTTTTGGGTGTAGTTGTGTTTACGAAATTTCTATTTCATTGTTATATTTCTTCCACTGCATGAAAAAAAAATCAATACTATGATTCTGCCATCGAGCTGGACATGTTTTAAATGATTCAAACACACACACACACACACACACACACACACACACACACACACACACACGCACGCACACACATACACACACACACACGCACACATTACATAAAGATACATATATCTGTAAGCATATACGTATATACTCACATACACATATACTAACGTACATATATTCACACATTCATATACGTATTTCAGGCGGGGTTTTTTCCCTCTTCTCGGCATCAGCGCGCCTTTCTTGTTTTATTTTACTCATTCGCTTTTGTTGCATTGTCGTTGTTGCTGCTGTTGTTGTTGCTGCTGCTGCTGCTGCTGCTACTGCTGCTGCTGCTGCTTCTGTTGCTGCTGTTGTTGTTGTTGCTGCGAGCGATATTTTTGTTGTTTTGTTACGATTCAAATATTTGTTGATTTGTATTTTGGTACATTTATTTTTTCGTCCGTTTATTTCTGGTTTTTATACAAATACACATACATACATGGACACATACATACACGAACATTTTCACACACATACGCACAGATGTTTGTCTGCGTATATATATACGCCTGTGTCGTACATGTATATACCCTCATAACATGACGCACACATTCATTCGATTGAGTATATGTCTACGTATATGTATGAAGAACCACACAAGTATGCCTAGAAACGCCATCTCTTTCTATGTGTGTGTATTGATAGAAATTCGTTCAATAAAGGTGTGTTGTAGGCAGATGACATGGAGTGAGTATAGAGGAATTCTGGTGTGGTGCCATTAATGTTTCCAAAAATCTTTTTACCATCTGCCAGCCAGCCTGTCTGTCTGTCTTTATGTATGTATGTGTGTATGCATGTATGCATGTATGTCCTTCTGCCTCCCTTTGTTTAGGAACCAAATGTCACAGCCTAATTCTGTATATTTCGAGCAGGTCACTCGAAATCATAGAGTATTTCTCAGTGGTACAGCTCCCTACAACTACTATTGCGTGAGGCTGTCTTTTGTAGTATTACTAATAATAACAATGTTTGATCAACCGCGTGTAGTAGGCTTCCCTACATCCAAACTCTGCTGCTGTGCTTCCAATGGTCTTTTCCGTCCTTTTGTCTACGTGTGTAAACATCAGTCTGTACAATGTTCCCTTGGTTCCATTGGTCACTAATCTGACTTAAAATTCTCAAGGTTATATAAACCCACCCTTGCACAAAAACATTTTGAATTATTTGAAATTCTATTCCAGAAATAGAACAAAAACTTAATGATAACTGTGACTTTCATAACAAAAAGCAGATCATTTCAGGAAATTAACATTTAACATATTTAAATGAAAGAAAGTCTGAAGTTTCATTTTTGTCTCTAACTATGGGAACGTTTTTTTAAAACCTCATCAGGATGGTTTAGTGTAATCAAAATCTGCTTTGATCAATTGACAAAGATTGCTTAAAAAACAGAAAGCGAATAGATTCTTCATGTATGTATTTATTAAATTTGTGTAAATAAAAAATAAGCTGAGGGAACGGTCTGCTTGCTTTTATGCCTGTTATTCTAATGAACTCTTTTATTTCATTGGCTAGGTGTTAGGAAAAGTTCCGTTCTGTTACCTTTTCTGTTTTTGCCAAACCAAATCTATCGCAGAGTTGAGAGAGAGAGAGAGAGAAGGGGGGGAGAAAGAGAGAGAAAGAGGGGGGAGAGAAAGAGAGAGAAACAGACAGGCAGAAGGAAAATATTTAAACCAGTGGTTCTCGATCATTTTTTTTTTACCTTTGATTCCTATTTTACTCAGGTGGGCACTCATAACCATCTCATGTTTAAGGGATTCTTTAATATTTCTATAAGTAAGTATAAGGAATTGTATTTAAAAAATACTTGTTAAAATATTTGGTGCATTGTAAAAAAGAGACCAATTCATTGCTCATAAATTTTAACAACAAAATCTTGTTTGGACCCCCCGACGGTCATACGAACTCCAGTTGAAAAGCACCGATTTAAACGAAAACTAATTGTGAATATTTTAATTACATTTTTGGGGTTCGAAAAGGAGTGGTCACTGCCTCTAAAGAAATATTATTTTACATCATATTGTTATGTTATATTACATTATATTACATTATATTATGTACTCTAAATGACTATTATCGACACATTTAACGTTCAGAGAGCTGCTTTTAAGTCTAGATATAGATTCACTATGTTTAAAAATAAGACTGAGATGGTCATGATCGGAATGTCATTGGTCATAGGGGTGTTAGACGAAACTTGGTCTAGTGCTAAACAACAACGACGACGACAACAACAACAACAAAAGTAACACCAGTAACGTCAGTACCAGTACCAGTACTACAGGACTCACAAAATCAGTTGTTTTACTACTGCTTCTACAACGAGTAGCATCTTTTATGTCAACTCTTTTAATATCATCATCACCTGCACCACCATCGCCATTACAACAATAATTGCTGCTGCTGCTGCTACTACTACTACTACTACTACTACTACTACTACTACTACTACTACTATCAATGTCACAACAAGATCCTTCTTACAGATCCCTTTTAAACCCGCCATCACCAAAGCCTCCTTCACTACCACCACCACCACAACGTTCACAAACAACATATAGCCATAACAAGTTGAGAAAAGGAACCATTCCCGCCAAACCGACCAGCAACTTGCCATGCAGGCTAGTTGGGTCACATGACATCAAAGAAGAGGAACAAAGGTGCTGTTAGTTGCAGTTGACCTCTTACCTCCCTTTACAGACACACCACTCTTTCTTTATCCCTCTCCCCTACTATCTCTCTCTCTTTATCTCTTTCTGTTACCCCTCCTTCACCTCCTTGTTACTTACACTGTGTCCGTCTCTATCGCCTCCAGCCCTGTTATTGATCACAATAATTTCAGTCACATATCAGTGAATGTTAGTCCGCCAATCAATCGAAATTTCTTTCTCCATCTCTACGTCACGACATGTTACTTTTTTTTTTCACTTCTTTACGACATTGCAATATCATAGACAAGACGCGCACCCGCAATAGCACAAATACACTCACACTCGATATTTGTTTGTACTGGTGGTGGTGGTCGTCGTGGTGTGTGTTTGTGTGTATGTGTGTGTGTGTGTGTGTTTGTGTGTACGTGCGCACGTGTACATATGTGTGTGTGTGCGTATATATGTATGTAGATGTCTCTATCTATCTATCTATCTATCTATCTATCTATCTATATATATATATATAAATTTAGATTCAAGGTGAATATGGTACTTAAGTTTAGGCACCAGAATTAAGTATGGTATTATCCATACAATTTCAAAATAAGGTGAATATTTTGCAGCACAGTCAAGCAGACGAGCTGTGAAAAGGTCTGTTTGATAAAGGGCAACCACATCTATTCACCGTTTAGGCAGAATACCAGGAGATACCGCAGCCTCACCTCATGACTTTTCCGGGTTAAGTTTTACTCCTGTCAACTTTTCCTATTCCTCCAATGATGTGTCGATCACCTCGATTTCTGAGGTTTCCGACACCATCACAGTGATGTCCGCATACGTCGACACAACCCTTCTGCGTCCCGGTTCGAGCGGGATGCCCAGCAGCAGCTCCAGCTTCCGTAGTAAAGGATCAAGAGTCAATACGTACTGAAGGGAGAAGAGAGGGCATCCTTGACGGACCGATCGGGAGATCTGAAACGGTTCTGGGAGGTGACAATTAACTTTGACCATCGAGCAGATGCCGCTGTGCTTTGCAGCAATCCAACGTCTGAAGACGAAGCCGAAGCCAGCTGCTTCGAGGACAGCCTCTAGATACCGATGGTCGACCCTATCGAATGATTTCGATTGATCTAAGTTGATCAGTGCCCCACCAAAGCCAAGTTTACACCCTATCATTTCTCTGATGTATCGCATGAGGTGGAGGTTGTCGTGTATGGACCTAGTTAGATTTGCGCAGGTTTGCCCCTCCCCAGCCAGATCCTCGACAAGTGCCAACCTCTTTGCTAATACCTTGGCCAAAATCTTAAACTCTGTGTTAAGCAAAGTTATGGGCCTGAAGTTGCCTAATGTGTTCTTGCTTTCGTCTTTCCTCATCAGTGTCACTACGATCTGGCTCATAGAACAGAGAATACTCCCATTCTGCTGCCAGTTGCAGTAGAACGCTTCAAGGAGATCGGAGAACAAGTCTGACGTATTCACGTAAAGTACATAGGGCCGACCATCTAAACTGGGTGACTTGCGCCTCGTGCAGCCGATAAGGGCATCCTGAATTTCGGCTAAAGTTATCTGCCCTTCACAGCTCTCAGCGTCGGCCGTCGATAGATGTGGCAAGCTGTCGAAGTAGGGACTGAAGTCCGCCACCATCTCCGCTCCACTTCTCTCTTCGAGCAACCGAGCAAAGTCCTGGCGAAAGGCCTCACACTTCTTCCTGGATTCGCTCAGCTCGTGTCCGTCTCGGTCTGTCAAAGACCGAATTGTGGTTTTGCTACCACGTTGCGCCTCCGCTACGTGGACCCATTGAACAGATTTGATCCCCTCATTTCTTAGAGCACGCGCCTTAGCTCTGGCAAGGCAACCGCCATGTTTCGCATTGAAGAGCTGGTCTAATGCCATTCTCGCTGCTATCACGTTGGTTGCAATGCCACTACAAATAGCCTCATCTAGTTTAGCTACTAATCCCTCCTCCTTTCTATTTTTCTAACTATTTCTTTGCTAAACTCTATCAATATTACTCTAATCTCTTTTGGGAGCCGCCCACCACCTGTTGTTGACGGACTCACCCCCTGTCAACTTCTGCTTAACTAAATTGTTGACCCTGTCCCTGTAAGCCTTACGTGCTGGAAACGACATGTTCAGCTTCCAGTACTGGGGTCCTAATCTACGCGTCTTATCTTGGTCGATCGTACAGATTACAAACTTATATTCTAAATAGGCGACTGTTTTAAAAAGTGGACATCCTACACTATTACTATCTATTTTCCAAGTGAAAATCCTATCCATCCACGATCTAGATGACCCTAAGCGGTTGGTCCTGGTGCGTGAGGGAAATCTCTTCGGTACTTGTCAGACAGATGGAACTGGCTGATCAGGTGTTTGAGGCTTTTGCACCCACCTCTTTTATCAGCTACTCCCACACATTCCCAGCGTTGATTTAAGATTCTGTTCCAGTGTCCTACTAACAGTAAATGGCGAGACGTACCTAGATAGGCTTCCAGACGCCTAAAGAAATCCAGCCGTTTGGTTCCGGTAGGAGCGTAGACGGCCACTAGTCTAAAGACACTACCTTCACTATTGATCACGTCCAGGACCACCAACTTCCCGTCCGGGTCCCAGAAGATCGACTTTACCTCCAGATCCTGTTCTTTCCTAAACAGCACTGCCACTCCACCTCCCATTCCCGGCCGACTAACAGATGTAAAGATCTGATAGTCGTCGAACACGGGGGCCAGTGCACATGTACAGGAAATCCTAGTCTTATTGACAGCAATTATATCCAGTTCTAGAACCTGATCTCGTAGAGCAGGCACCCCTGCTTCCATGGCGACTCTTGGCCTCGAACATCTATAAATCTTACTTTTAGTATAGTCATGTTGGTAAGCTAAAGAGAGAAGAGAAAGGTTTACTTACCTCCCGGTGTCTTGTGAAGGTCGGGTGGTTCTACTTCCATAATTGGTGGGGTCTTTTTGGGGAACCCCTTTAAGAACCTCGATATGGGTCTCACGTTTGGGGATTCCCACGTCCTCCTGAAAGCTCTCCCGAATTTTTGTGTAGGAATCGAGCGACATTCGCACTAGAAGTAAATCTTCTGGTACTCGAAATGTGTTCGATTCGAATATCACTCGCATAATTTGGAATTCAATGTTTTGTGTTACGAGGGCCATCTGTTCCTCGTTATCCCTTTTGATGAGTACGAAGTTGGGTGTTTAGTGTTGGTGTTGTTTAATTTATTTGCTTGACTGTAGTGGCGATGGTCTTGTTGTTTCTGTTGTGTCTGTGTGTGCTGTGAGTGTGGTAGCTGCAGTTTTAGATATTTGTGTGAGTGTTTGTTCTTGCTTAGGTTGATTGCGTTTGGGGGATTCCGGTGATAATGATGGTGTTGGCTGTGTTGGTGTTCGTGTCTTGGGGGCGATTTTTGCGTGGGTGGTGTCGGTATTGTTTTTGTGGATGTTATGCTTTGTGGAGTTTTTCTTTCGTACTTTTTTTTTTTTTTACCTTTTGGTTTTCCTTCATCTCTACTACTGGAAGATAAAGGTCTTTTGCTGTGTGTCCTTGTCTGCGTGTATGTTTATAATCTTGTCTATGTGTGTATTTTTTGTTTGGTGTGAGAGCTTTCCCCTTAGGGTGGTGTTTCCCTTAGGGTAGTGCTGTTGCTGGTGGTTTTGCCGATGCTGGTGTTGTTTGTGGTCCTCGTCTCGGTGTAGGCAGCAGTGGAGGCCTTTGACTCCTTGCACTTTTTACCAATTGTGGGGCAGTGAGCTCGCAAGTGAGTCGTTTCTCCACACGCGAAACAATGCGGCCTTTTGCCCTCAGTTATAATATGTATCATTGTTCCGTTTTGGAGACAATGGATTTTTTTAATGTTTACGGGTCTAATCTGGAGCAGTATCTCGAGGTCAACTCCGGACCAGTCCTCCCTGGCAGTTCTTGTCGCCTCTATCAGGACAGTATCTGTCCCCTCCACGATTACGCATCCCAGAAGCAGCCGCATATCTAGTCCTAGTGGGATCCTAGGAATGCGGACACATGCTGTACGTTTCCCCATGTGGGAGGGGTACATAAAGACTTCGCTGGTTTTGCAGAGGTCATTGAATGTTTCATAGAGAGAGCTTCTGACTTAAACAGCACTGAAATGGTGCCGTATTGTTTGCCCCTCGCTATGTATTCGATGTCATTTCTTATGCACCTCAGCGCCGCCTCAGTGTCTAACTTGGACTATTAAAACCGCTCTTTTTTTTTGTCTGCTGAGTTGCATTTGAAAAGCACCGTTCTTCTCCCCACTGCTTCAATTGCCTCTGACGGACAGGGAGACTGGCCCACGTCTTCTCTTGTTTTATCAGTTTCCATGCTTGTGTTAGCGTTTGGTCCCTGTTTGTGAGGTCTACGGTAATGCGTTCCTTGCTCTTCGCTGCTGCCGCGAATGTGTTTTTCTTGTTGGTAATGTTCTCGTTGTTGTTGCTGCAGCTGCCGTTGTTATTGTTGTTCTTGTCGGTATTGTTGGTATTGGTTTTGTTATTGTCACTTATGCTATCATTGTTGTTGCTATTGCTACTGCCGTTGTAGTCTCTTTCATTGATGTTGTTACTCTGTCACTACTAATACTGCTGCGGCAGCTATCACTGTGGCGGCTGCTGCTTTTGTCACTGTTACTGCTGCTGCTGCTGTCACTGCTACTACTATTGTTGTATGTTGGACCTTGTACTGTCTCGTTTCCTCCTTCCCTTCCTCTGTATTCACAGACTGGATAAATACACAAGCTTTAAGTATTATATTTAAAATTTTCGTCAGTCACACGTGTTAAAAAAAAATTCGAAAAATTCCAACGATAAACTTCAAGTTTCCAATTACGTGGTCACATTTGCTTTCTTAGAATAATACTTGAACAAATGTATGTATGCAGTTTTTGTTTGATTTGTGAAAGTTATCAAAAAGCGAAATCTTCAGGTAAGCTTCGTTTTCGCTTTTGTTTACATCGAAAAACAATAGCGTATTGTTATCGTAGATCAGGTAAATATAGCAATAAACTTATTTTGATATCTTTCGTAGTAAACAAATAGGCTATGTATTATTTTTCAGGCATTTTCAGGCGCAGTACCGAAATTTCTTTCCATCATTCTCAAAGCATATGGCTGTCTTTCTTTATATAAATAATTTTCAGAACTTCTCTACGATCCCAGCTCGAAGAAATATCACCAATGAAAATACTTCTGTGGAAATGAATCAATCAATATACATTTAAAATAGCTTTTCTTCTCCGCCTCTCTCTCTCTCTCTCTCTCTCTCTC
>NC_068982.1:82009619-82012595 GCF_001194135.2 Octopus bimaculoides | reverse complement strand
TATATAAATACTGTGTGTGTGTGTGAGTGCATATATAGATATATGTATGAGTGTATACGCATATATAAATCCCGCTATCTCTTTTCTACTAGGATTGCTCTGTATTTCGATTGTCTCACTCTTCACCTCTCCCCCTCTTCTGCTTGCTTTCAAACTCCTCACCCTCCTCATTCATGCATTCTACTCCCAGTCCGCTTATTCCATCTCTATCACATCATACATTCACTAAATTTCCACTCTCTCATTTATCTCCCCTCTCTTCCTCCCTACTCTTCCAGTTCTTCTTTCTTTGTCTATCCAATCTTTCCTCTCAGCATCCTCTTGCTCTTCTCTCTGTCTCAACCTACTCTACCACTCATTTACTCTCTTTCCTCTTACATATCCACTTGCTCCCCTTTTCTCACCCTCCACTTGCTCCCCTTTTCTCACCCACCACTTGCTCTCCTCTGTCACCCTCCACTTGCTCTCCGCTCTCCTATGCTTTCTTCTCTCTCTGTCTCAACTTAATCTCCCTTTTCTCATATCCCATTATTCCTTCGCTCTCCTCTTTCTCTCTTTCTCTCTTCCTCTCTGTCTCTCTCTTTCTCTCTCTCTCTCTCTCTCTCTCGCTCTCTGCCTATGAACAAATCATACATGCAGCTTATACACTACAAAAGAGATAAATAGTGCAGTGAAGATGTCAAGAAACTGGAAGACTACTGAAATAGAATTGTTCCTCAGCCCTCGAAGTATAGCCGAAAATGCTTCACCCAATGACCTTATTGAAACAGCCCTGAAAAGCAATGGATTTATCAGATACGTGGGGCAAATAGAAAGGAAAAAGAGTGAAGTTATACGATCCTATGCACTCATCAGGCCGCACTTAGACAAACTGAATATCATTTTTAAAACTAGTGAATCACCAAGTGAAACGCCTGACACAGAGAGTAGTACCGATGTTGAAACCCCACGTGGAAAGCTCAACAAGGAAGGCAGTAACAAAGCAACGATCAACGAGAATATTCACATTCACAGAGATGAAAACAAAAAAAAATTAAAATGAAAAAGAGAAGGAACTGAAGTATCTTAAGAAAAACAACCCCTACACCACTTCTCAAAGCAGAAGAGAAGGAAAAGGAACCACAAATAATAGATCTAGGATAGCCGCCATTGCTGCAAAGCCGACCATCACATCAGTTCTTCAGATAAATATCAGGCCACTTGCAAAATAATTGCGTACCTGAAGGTTCTTTCTGCATGCGATCAAGCAATATACATTGTACTTGCGGGGACACATCAATTTGAAAATATAAGCGATGAAAAGATGATACACATACTTGAAAATGTATTCCACAAAGATGGCACCCAAACTCTATCCAGTCTGGACTTCTCCAAGGCTGACTGGAAGTCACTTGTAAACATGTACTCTTACCATAATTGACTTCAAAGTCTCTCTATGTAAGACATTGATGAAAGGCTTAAGCCATATGCATTAAATTTGCCCCATATAAGGGGCTAATACATACAAACACATCATTCCTCGAGACTGGAAGGTCCTTGCGAGACAGAAAATAAAGATCTGCAATCGCTTAAATAAACAACTTAATGACAGCGCGAAAACCTCCTCAAAGAGGCGCTCTAAGAGATCGAAAATAAACTCAAACTCTCTGACCTCACATATTAGCAAGGTCATGGAACGTATTGTTAGAAGGAGGCTGATCTCGTTCCTGAAAGAAAATAACTTGCTCACTAACACGCAACATGGCTTCCGTCTGGAGAAGAACTGCCTCACACAGCTACTACAGCACTATGAAACACCAGCTCAACTACTTAAATGTGGACGTGATATATCTCGACCTTATCAAAGCCTTCGACAAAGTTGATCACGAGATGATATGTCACACACTGTCCGCTGGAAAGATAGGAGAATGGTTGCTTGACATTTTAAAAGGTAGAAATCAGATAGTTGCAATTAATGGTACTCTCTCTGAGGAGACATCATTTTGAAGCGCACTCCCTCAAGGAACTGTACTGAGATCATTACTATTTGTGGTGACTCTCTCAGACATGACCTCAGCCATTCAGTCAAGGAGCTTGATGACATCCTGAAACAGAAGAAGATATGAATGTAATACACAGGTAGGCTGATGAAAATAATATGCAATGAAATACTAAGGATATTCAAACACTCCACTATCGGTGCACGAACAAACTACAATCGCACAATACACAGGACCAGAGTAGCAGTGCAATCCCGGAGTCAGAATCAGTGCGTGACCTGGGAATCCACATGAGTAATGATGCAACATCCCATATGCATATTTCCATGATGGCAACACTGTGCATGTGAGTTGCTGGATGGATTCTAAGATCACGCAGAACCAAGCTACTTCTATAGAAGACTTTCATTCTTAGTCGTCTGGTTTACTGCTCCGAACTGTGGTCACCGCAGAGCGTCAAACTGGTGGTGGAACTCTAAGAAATCCATCGCCAATATACAAAGTAGATTGAGACGGTGCAACAGATGAACTTCTTGGAGAAGCTAAAGGAACTAAAGCTCAACACCCTAGAGAGAAGGCGAAAAAGATATGAAGTGAAATGCATATGGAAGTTTCTGGAAGGTCTAGCTCTCAAATTTGGAATTTCAAACTAAACCAACCACCGAACTGAAAGGCAGTGCATAGTACGAAAGGTCTCGTCTTCTCCATATCGAATTCTCCATTTAGAATAAGGACACAATGCTGTAATAGCTTCGGCTTCAAGAGTTCATAACTTTTCAGTATTTTGTCAAACAACCTCAGCGATTTGCAAGATGTTGATGCAGAGCTCTTCAAAGAACGTTTGGACAAATTTTAATCTGAGATAAAAAAAATGAACCCACTTCGCTGCAGAAAGCACAATGAAGAGTGGTTCCGCTCCAATCGCTACTTCATAAAACACAATACAGAATGGAAGCCCGATCTCTCTCTCTCTCTCTCTCTCTCTCTCTCTCTCTCT
>NC_068982.1:82008803-82009319 GCF_001194135.2 Octopus bimaculoides | reverse complement strand
ATATATATATATATATATATATATATAATATGTGTGTGTCTGTGTGTGTATGAACCTGAGAAAGTGTGTCTGTATGTGTGCATCACTAATACTCGAGATCTACCAAACGGATTTTATTCAAATTTTACACATGCCTTAGGGTCAATGCAGTGTCATGGGCCCAAAAAATTTTCAACTTCTTGCCTAATGCGAGCCCGGAGCAATCTCTTATCTCTTACACTGTTTCCGTATTACGTGTCAAAAGTGAAACAATAACATCTCTTTCACTATTACATGGTTTCAATTTCAGTTACTTTCATTATGTACCTGAATATATTAGTTTCATTTCTATTACTTTCAATATGTATTTATATACATGTTTGTATATGTATGAATATATGTATGTATGTATGTATGTAAGTATGTATGTGTGTATGTGTGTATGTATATATGTGTGTGTCTGTGTGTGTGTATGTATGTATATATTTATATCTTTGTATATAAATACATGTATATATATATATATATATATACACA
>NC_068982.1:82002143-82005529 GCF_001194135.2 Octopus bimaculoides | reverse complement strand
GTGTGTGTGTGCGCGCGCGCATATATATATTTAAAATTCAATAGATATGGGGAGCGTCATTAATAGAAATGGCTTTTCTGATAATCTTCTCACTTTAATAATTAGATGTTTATAAATCATTATGTATTTTACGATTTGTAAACGCCTAATAATTTATAAACATCTAATTATTAAAGTGCAAAAATTATTAAATAAGCCATTTCTAGTCCTTTTTTGTTTTTTCAAATATATATTCTACCCAGAACTTTCTATTTTTAATTCTACAATATATGTATATATAATAATATGTAAAGGTAAGATCCAAGGATCAAGGTGTAGGAAGTTCGTAAGCTTCCAACATTCAGTAGAAGGTATAAAAACAACTTTCAGGAACAATAGTGGTTTATTGACGTAGAAGGTCGTAAATGTTTCCCATATCGAAGTTCACGGTTAGCAACTGGGGTTGGTGTGTATGCTAATAAAAATCCAAGTTTTAGGAATGGAATCGATAAAATCCAAGCTACGTATATTCCTAGCTGGAAGAACCTCAGAAGCGGCATTTACTTAAGCGAGGAGGTACTCCGCTAGTTACTCACCAGGCCAAATGATGAGTAGTTAGGGAAGTAGCCCTCGTTTGAGTAGTTACTATTTCCGAGGTTTTGCAAGCTAGAAAACATATGTAGCCTAGATTTTAGGTACTCCATTCCCTAAATTTGGATGTGTGTGTGTGTGTGTGTGTGTGTGTGTGTGTGTGTGTGTGTGTGCGTGTGTGCGCGTGCGTGCACGTGCGCGTGCGTGTGTGTTACGATCATGAAATTAGCATTAGCTTATCTCAATCCTTCTCGCGGAATACCTAGGAACCTTTTGCGGATCTCTAGGGTTCCGGGGAACCCCGGTTGAGAAACGCTCTCACCTGTCCACTTTCCGTTTCCAGTCTTATAGAGCATTTCCTCATTGTGTTATTTATACATACACCTTCTGTTGTCTCAAAGCCGCAAGGCTTTATTCTGTCACTATATTGTATATCTATGTTGTTTGTATATTTACATTTATATTCGCATCCACTACCTGTGTCGTGTTTACTTTCGTCACTGTCTTTAACGTTTGCCCAATATTCCCAGGAACTTTTCACTGTTAACGCCACCAAAAATGAACAATATTATCGTTAAGGGCGTGAAATTGTAATGATTTGTTTTTTTTGGATGATAACTGACGCAGAAAGTTTCCTGTCTAAAACCACAGACTTTTACAATTCCACCTAGAAAGGTGCCTCTATAACTGTTCTTTCAAACTAAATCTTAAACTGCATCGACTCACAACACAACCAATAAATAAACAAACAAAAAAGGTATGCATTTTAATCTTCTCTCTCCTCCAATTAATTTATTTTTAAATGACTTCATACATATAAAATCACCACCATCATACCGACGAGCAATTACAACAACAACAACTACTACTACTACTGCTACTACTACTACTACCATCACCACCACCACCGTCACCACCACTACTACAACTACCACCTCAATAGCCCCAAACTCCATTACAATGTCCACAACCATTGCTCCACTCCAAGTTCTCCATTCCTTTATAACATTCATCGCACCTCCACCACAACTACTACCACAACCACCACTGTCAAAACAATCGTTACTACATGATAATCCTTCTCTGAATCTGGTCTCAACATTTGAATCACAGCACTACATCACCACCACCACCATATCACCATCACCACCATCCTCATCATCATCATCATCATATATACACTACAACTACAACACCCACACTAGACCACCATACACCCCATCACTACACTGTTACTGCACCACACCATTATCATCACCACAGTATCCATCTACCACTATTACTACTGCCCATACTACAACACCAGTGTATACCAACACTACACCATAATTAGTACAAATTCTTCACCGCCACCTCCTTCCATAATGCAACACTGTACCGACATTTTTACCGTCACTACTCTTCCACCACCTCCTATGCTACTATTACCACCAACAGCAACAACAACAACAGCTCCTTTACAACCCTAGGACCACCACCGCAAATACCGCCGCCAACACTACCTCTATCACCATTACCACTACATCCACCACCATCATTACCTATATATATATGTGTGTGTGTGTGTGTGTGTGTGTGTGTGTGTGTAATCACTACGACGACGACGGCGGCGACCCCCGCCTCCACCATGGCCACCACCATCACCACCCCGCTCTGTCTGATAATGGCACTACCATTATCTCATTACCATCGTTGGTATTCCATATAATGAGTCTGACATTAGAATTGATGCCTGCTGCTGATGATGTTACTGCTACTACTGTTGCTGCTCCTGCTTCTGAAATTAAACACCACAGCACACACATACTCACGCACCCACACATACACATACACAAATATTCCTACATACGCACATAGTGACGTGTGCACATATATTTACTGAGCCTTATACCCTCATATAAATGCATTGATACACGCACACACTGACACACACTCACATTCAGACACACACATGGACACACACACACAATACACCGCACCTCCCGTCTCCTGTTCCAACATATCGCGTGTCATCACTCCAGGGACCTCCTTCCGCCCCTATAATACGATGTGGAAACTTCTAGTGTTGTTGGTTGTTTGGGCCTACTAGAAGGGGTGTGGTGTAGATGTGTAGCGGGGCGTACATGGCTTTGTGTGTATATATGTGTTCGGGTGTGTATGTATATGTGTACATATGTGTACCTGTGTATGTATACGAGTATGTTTGTGTGTGTATCTGTATACGTATGCCTGTGTATGTATATCTATACTTGTGAGAGTGTTCGCGTGTGCATATGCGTTCGAATGTATATGTATACTTGTGTATATTTGTGCGTATCTGTATATGTATGTGTGTATATGCATCAATGTGTGTTCATGTGTGCATATGTGTATAACTCCGTATGCATAAATATATATGTGTATGTCGGTATGTGTATGTGTGTGCATGCGTATGTTTGCTTATGTGTATGTTGTCTTATGCGTGTATGTCTGTTTGCGTATGTGTGTGTTTGTACGTATGCGTTTGTCTATGTATGCATATGTGTGTGTATTTGTGTATGGGTGTATGTATATGTGTACTTGTATGTATATGGCTGTGTATACCTGCATGTGTGTATTGTATGTATTTTTTTATTGGATATGAAGACGTGAAGTGGTGCGTTTGAAGTTGTGTGAATATTTTTGCCTTTCTAGGTCTTTCTGTCTCTCTGTATTTCTCTTCCACTCTCTCTCTCTCCCTCCATCTCTCTCTCTCTCTCTCTCTCTCTCTCTCTCTCTCTCTCTCTCTCTCCCATTCTGCCCATGTGTCGCAGTTTAACCCCAGGTTTACTCTGATC
>NC_068982.1:81998987-82001463 GCF_001194135.2 Octopus bimaculoides | reverse complement strand
TGTGTGTGTTGTTATTTAACAAACAGACCAATCTTCTGAACGCTTCATGGTAATTCAAAACATCAACTCAATACACTCAGAATATATATATTCATATATATATCTATATTAGAGTGAGAGAAAGAAGGAGTGAGAGACAGAGGGAGAGAGAGAAAGACAGAGTGGGAAAGAGAGAGTAATGCCGTTAGATTTTAACATACAAGGCTGTTTATATACATGTATACAGTAAAATAACCATTATTTGTTGTAGAATTCTATACAGAATATACAATAGTCACACAATCTGAGGAACCGTCTGGCGAAACTTAGAACTGTCAATCGCGTTTGTGAGTGTGTGTGTTTGTGTATCTAGGTATGTATGGGTGTGTATGTATGTGTGTGTGTGTGAGTATGTATGTGTATGTATATGTATATGTCAATTTGAGTATGTATGTGTGTACATTGCATTGACTCAGTCGGGTGTGTGTGGTGTGTATGTTATCTGATGTTATGTCAGTACTTTTTGCTTAATGTTTGCGTGTATACACACACGTACATGCACACACACATACACACACACATACATACATACGCACACACACATATACATACATACATACATACATACATACATACATACATACATACATGCATACATGTGTATGTATTTTCCAGCATCTGTGTGTGAGTAATAGTTAAACTTTGTGTGTGTCTGTATGAGTAATAGACAGAATATCGATGAGATACTTATATTGAAATCCTACATGTTCTTCTAGCCTACGTTGGCGTTGTTCGAGAAGTACTTATCAAAAATATTAAATTCACTAGGAAAACACATTGCAAAATGATTTAAAAACCTGTGTTAGAAAGATGAAGAATTCGAATGTCGTCCATCTTTATTCTGGCAGGAATGGTTATTACAATGCGCTTATCAAATATTGGCGTAAAAGAAAATATTGAACTGTATCAACAATTCTGGATTTACAATTTCTTCCGAATTACATAACCAGAATCGAACATAACCACTCCATAACCCCTTATTTCACACTCACTAGTCATATACCGGGTTTCAATAATAACCCATCTATTAGGCTGGTTAACCCTATTAAATAAGATATAGGTAAACTTAGCAAATGTATATCAGCTAAGCTCGGGGAAGGAGCCCCTTTAATCCTGTGGAGTAATTCCTTTCCGGTGATAGACTACTTGAAAAATATCACTTATAAGGTATGCACAAGATTTATTCAATATAATACAAAATAATTATTATACTGCAATCACATTACCGTTACTACGTAGAGATATTGATCTTACTGTAAACAATAACTGAGATTAGTGATACCAAAGTTGATTTGATTATCATCCATAGAAAACTCATAACTCATAATAATTCAATTTGGATTTTTAAAAATCCACAACTACTCCTTTTGACGTGAGTGTGGATGAAAGTGATTCGACTGAGGTAACTAACTTTATTGATGAATTTATCTATTTGGAAGGCGGCTTTTATAGAGATGATGGCCTGTTGACAATGACTAGTTGCAGTACCCGACTATCGACAGATTCAGGAAGGACCTGATTAACTCTTTTAAAGATGTTAACATGTCGATTACACATGACGCGAACTTATCTGTTGTGAATTTCCAGAAAATGGCCCTGAATCTCTCATGGATTATTTTTCCCTACATAGAAAACCCGTCTTATAGCAATAAATTTTCTAACCATCCAAACAACATGAACATTTTTAAGTGAGTTTTAAAATATCTCACTCAGATTACCTTGGTTGTGTCTAACAAGCAGATATTTAGGGATTACTCATCTATTTTAACGAAGCTTTGGTTCATTGTGGTTTCAAATCAAAATGAATGTAGGATTAGATAGAATAGGACTAACACATTATTTGGTATAACCCACCATTTGATATGAAAGAGAGCAGACCTATGGCTAAAATCTTTTCTTTAATAAAGAAACTATTGTTGGCAGAATTTAACACAAGGATTATAACATCTTTATCAGGATTTAACAAGAATACAATTAGATTATCCTATTCAATAATTCCTAACCTCAAGCAAATCAGCACACCTTCGAACAAGTAGTATATATGTATAAATATATGAATGTATGTGAATGTGTGCGCGCGGTTATGTATGTATGTGAGCCCCTTTATGTAATAAGCACTAGTTTAACAATTCTACAAATGGCAACCAATAAAATAAATCCCAGACTGAAATATGTACCGGGGTTGATATGAACGACTAATTACATATTGAGTCCTACTATGCCTAATTTTCAATGACTGTAAGTTGTTTAAATATATATATATATAATAGAGAAGGAAGGAGAGAGAAAAATAGACACCCACACAGACACATATTTTTATGTGAATACATTGATATGAATACACATATACGTACATATGTATGTATGTATATATATATATATACATATATATATATATGTGTGTGTGTGTGTGTGTGTATTTATATATGTGTGTGTA
>NC_068982.1:81997300-81998579 GCF_001194135.2 Octopus bimaculoides | reverse complement strand
GGGGAAACTGCTGACCTCCCCTGTTCGAAGGTTATAAAGGACACAGGTTTCGTGTGTCACATAGCTAGCTAGAGGCGATGGCTTCTTGGAGCTAATTCACGGCAGCTTTCGTCCTAATTTTGGGACTGCCATGTTGGCTTGGCGATAACTATTAATTTCCAGTACCGTTGCCGTAGTCTCCTTTAGAGAGACTTAGAAATATTAATAACTCTATTATATATACATATATATACATATATATATATATGTGTGTGTGTGTGTGTGTGTATTTATATATGTGTGTGTATACGTATGTACTTATGCATGTATGCGGGCATATATGTATATATTATTTATATATATGTATTTATGTGTGTATGCATGTATGTATGTGTGCATGTATGTATGTATGTATTATGTATGTATGTGTGTATGTATGCATGTATCTATTGCATGACTATGTGTAATGGTTTGTGAGCGTGACTGTGCGTCTGTACTCCACCGTGTGTCATATCTCTTCGATGATCATAATTGAGAATTTCCCGGTTTTACATTTTCTTTTCTTTCAGCCCATTTCTGCACTGCTTTTGTGTATAAATAGGTATGTATATGTACAAATGTTTATGTATATCAAACACATTTACATACACACCTACATATATACATACACTCACCGTTATACATACATGCTTCAATATACTTTTCAATGTGGCTAACAGCTCACACATTTTTATAATCTTTCTCCATTGGTGGTCTGAAATATGACGATGCGTTGAACAGAATTTACCGTTATCGCCCCACCCCCTCCCAAGACCAATACGCTTCCATGATCATTACCACCTATCATCATCATCATCATCATCATCATCGTCGTCGTCATCATCCTCATCATAATCCCCATCATCATCATCATGGTTGTTATTGTTACTGTTCTTGCAGGAAAAGTTTTGCTACCAATTTTTTCATTGTTTTTACGTGGTGCCTTTTAAATCCGACATCGTACATCGTAGACCTTTACACCCGTCGTCAGTTCCTAACTTGGTCAACCACAGATGGTTGCTTCCGATATCGCAGCAGGGTTTACAGACTTTGATTTTATAATGTATCTAGATAAGATACAAAATTCTCATACCCACAAGCAACTTGCATATTTCATGTCGTTCAAACTTTATTTCAAAGGATTTACTTGTTATAAATATCGCCATTTTTTTTCTTTCAATATCATTACAGCCTTATTTTCTTTCATTTATGCATCTATTATTATTATCATCATTATTATTATTATTATTATTATTATTAT
>NC_068982.1:81993856-81997290 GCF_001194135.2 Octopus bimaculoides | reverse complement strand
TATTATTATTATTGTTGTTGTTGTTGTTGTTGTTATCATCATCATCATCATCATCATCATCATCATCATCATCACCACCATCGTCGCCGTCGTTGTCGTTATTAATATTAGTTGTTATTTATTTATTCATTCATTTTGTATTTTTCTTAACAATTTTTTCTTATATGCAGATCAGGCAGCAGTTTGCTTTCCTAAACCTTTTTCCCTTTTTTCACAGCATTTTGTCTGTTACATACATATTCCCAGTTTGCATGACCTTGCAAATATCCTGAAGATAATCAAACTTACTGCTAAATAGATGGCGCTCTCTGTCTCCAGTGATTTTCCACTCCCATTGTGCACCGTTTGTTTGTATCAATCTGTTTCCTCCAATCAGCTGCGAATTACAACAGATCTACGAAAACCATTCTTTGCCTCTCTTTCTCTCTCTCACTCTCATTCTCTTTCTCGCTCTCACTCTCCTTCTCTTTCTCTCTCTCACCTCCCCCTCTCTCTCTACCCCCTCTCTCTATTTATCTACCTATCTCTCTTTCTCTCGTTACAAAGTCTGTGAAATATTTTTTTCAAAATTGTTCTAGAAGTTCTTGGAGGAATATTTTGTCAAATTACTTCTCGTAATTAAAAAAAAATCATACTTTGCTGTTTGTATTGATACAAAGTTCTGTTGCTACAATTGTTCTTGTCATCATCGTCGTGGCTGTTGTTATTGTTGTTGTTGTTGTTGCTGTTACTACTACTACTACTACTACTACTACTACTACTACTACTAAGGTGGCGAGCTGGTATTTCGTCCGTCTTTACGTTCTAAGTTGAAATTCCACTGAGGTGGACTTTGCCTTTAGGGGTGGATAAAATTAGTACCAGTTGAGTACTGGGGCTGCTGTAATCGACTTGCCTCCTCCCCCGAACTTGGTGGCCGTGTGCCAAAATTTGAAATTGTCATTATTATCATTATTGTTCTGTTGTTGTTGTTGTTGTTGTTGTTGTTGCTGCTGCTGCTGTTGTTAAGGCGACAAGCTGGCAAAATCGTTAGGACGCCAGGCGTCGTTACGGTCTGAGTTCAAATTCCGCCGAGGTCGACTTTGCCTTTCATCCTTTCGGGGCCGATAAATTAAATACCAGTGAAATACTGAGTTCGCTCCCCAAAAATTTCTGGCCTTGTGCTTTTAATAGAAAGGATTATTATTATTATTTTTGATGATTTAAAAAATACGTCCAGTGTTTCGTTTGTAAAACAGGAATTAAGTCCATCTTGGAAACGTTCATAAATTATTCAACGTTGTTTTTGTCTAAGAAAATAAAACCAATATCTACAGGCATCAGCATTACCATTTTCTGGAACGTGTCTATGTCTATTTCTTCATAAAAATATTTATGTGTCCTTCCACTCTTTCTGATATTTATTATATTTTCAGTTCAGCATCGAAGACGATGTAATTGCTTAGTTCCCCGCTTCTTCACTTATGCACAGTCATTTAGTATGATCATGTCGGGAATGGCTAACACTCACACTACAACTGTTTCACCGTGGTGTCTTGTTGACGGAAGTATCTAACCAGACTGGGCATATGTATATGTGTGTGTGTGTGTGTGCATATATATATATATATATATATATATATATATATATATATATATATATATATATATATATATATATATATATATATATACGTCTCCACACTTTCCATTTATCATGGCAAAATATGAACTCCTATTGGAATTTATATACCACGAACAAGAAGCATTTCTACCACTTCTACACACCACTTTCCTTGGATAATGGAACTGCAACTATAACATCTTTATATATTTTAATCTTTATTTTTATTTCTACATTCATTCTCCTATTTCCTTATATACTCCTTATGTCCTTCCTTTTCCAAAATAACTCCTGAGTTATACTCCTTATACTGAACTCTAATATTCCCCTCTATTTAATCATCTCACATCGTCTCCGATGAAGGGATATCCCTGATATCCCAGAAACAGCTGTAAGACTAACTTTCTCTTTATAAATGTCCTGAAAATCCCATACAGTCCTGGCTTTGTTGTCTCATTTTATTTAACACACACGCAACACACATACACACACACACACACACACACACACACACACACACACACACACACACACACACACACACACACACACACACACACATTGTAAAAAGAAAGGTTTTGCTGGTTAAGAAACCCATCTACTGCCAACAGCTACTCCAGGAGTAGGGTCTTGGAATACCGCTGCTCATGATGTAACATGCCTACTCTGAAGCCGATACACCTTCAGAGATTCCTGGAAGACAATGTTGGTAGACATATGTAGTTGCAGTTGTTGTTTCACGACCCTCTGCATCTCGTGTCTCTGACACAACTACTGTCTCGGATCAAACTGAAAGAATTTAAGGTTTGGGCAATCGATCGCAGTCTGCCAGTGAGTCGATGTGATTAACCAATGCGCCTTAAAGCTGATTTGTGAGACCATTGCACCCTAATGCTGAAGATGAGAAAAACGAATCGTAGGAAGAGGTGTTTTAGATTTGGGTCTATACCACCTTTTAGGACACAATTTTGAATATAGCAGCATATAGACTGGATAGAAGAGAGAGGCTAGGGCTGTGGCATATATGATTAATAGGTGGTGATGTATGGACCCCAGATTGGACCGAAGTGGACGAGGGTGCGAAATAGGTGGGAGAACTATTCAATGTATTGAGCCGTAGTTTAAATATTTGTTCAGAAAGATTGCAGATTCTTCGACCCTTGGAATGGTAACACTATTATAAATAATGATAGCAATTCGTTCTACTATAAACACAAGGCTTGAATTTATTATTATTTTTTATTTTATTTTATTTGGTGGAGGGGCCGGGGGCTGGTCAGTTACATCGATCCCAGTGCTCAAGTAGTCTTTATTTTATCGACTATGAAAGGATGAAAAGCCTTGGCGGAATTTTAACTCAGAACGGAAAGTACCAGAAGAAATGCCGCTTAAAATTTAGTCCGATGCGATAACGATTCTACCATCTCGTTGCCAACAACAACAACAACAACAATAATAACAGCAGCAGCAGTAGTAGTAGTCGTTCCGATATCTATTTTTAACTTTGGCACAAGGCCAGACATTGTAAGAGACATTATGAAAGTGCAGTATTTTGGTGTCGATAAAGTTATTGACACCAAAAGCTATGAAAGTAAAAGTCAACGTCGGCTTGAAGCGAACTCAGTCCTACTAAATCTCACGAAGTATTATATTCGATGCTCTACTGATTCTTGTAATATATTTACATTTTATCATCGAAAGCAGCAAGTCATCAATGTTGCCAAGCAACCAGACTGGAAGTGCATTGGTAATTCCATCATGTGTACAGTTTGTAAAATATGGTGGTGGAGATGGTATTGGTGGTGGTGGTGGTGGTGGTGGTGTTGGTGGT
>NC_068982.1:81993121-81993720 GCF_001194135.2 Octopus bimaculoides | reverse complement strand
GTGGTGGTGGTAGTGGTGATGGTGGTGGTGATGGTGGTGGTGGTGATGGTGGTGGTGGTTTTGGTGGTGGTGGTGGTGCCGGAGTTTGACTGTCATTTTACTGCCAACCTCCGTCAACTCCACTACCCCGCCCATCATCTCTGTCATCACTAGAAAAGCCGTTACCCATATCTCCCTGCGCCAGTGATGCTTCCGTTAGAAATACTAAACAATTGTCAAATACTACCATCGCCACCACCACCACCACCATCATCATCACCATCACCACCGTCCCCACTACCACTACCGCCACCGCCACTATCACTACCTCCACATATACTACTACTATCACCGCCACCATGACTCCCGCCGCCACTGCCACTGCTACCACAATCATGACCACACGATCACAATCACCACTAACTACTATGACCACCATCACCACCATCATTACCACCACCTCTACCACCATTGCCACAGACCACTAACATAATAACGATTACTACCACTATACATTACTTATAAGTATATACATACAATAGTATGAATGTATGTACATGTGTATGTATGTATATGTATACATCTATCTATCTATCTATCTATCTATCTATCTATCTATC
>NC_068982.1:81991364-81992857 GCF_001194135.2 Octopus bimaculoides | reverse complement strand
TGTATGTATGTATGTGTATGTGTACGGGGGGGTGTATTTGTATTTATATTTGTATGTATGTTTACATGTATGTGTATGCACACATATAGTCACCACCTCATCCTTCCACTAACAACTTCCTCCTCCTATCCCTTTAACAATCACCACAACTTCCACTACCGCCACCGCCACCACCACCAACACCACCAACACCACCGCTACTATCACAATACTAGCACAATCAGCAAACGTATTACCATTCTAAACTATAATCACCACCGCCACCACCATCACTATACCCCACACCACCACTAAATTAACACCACAAGGTTACACATCACGTACTACTACTACTACTACTACTACTACTACTACTACTACTACTACTACTACCGATAGTATGGCTAAAAGCACCGGAGGGCAATTACCACCAATACTTACTCTCATGTACTACTACCATTTCTACTATTAATACGACTACTACCGCCACTGCTACAGTGACCTCGTAACCAGCCGAGAGTTACACCACCACCACAACCAGCAGATCCAGTATCAGAGTCTATCGCTACCACCGCTACAACCACCTTATACAACAAACCACCACTACTGCCGCAACCACGACGCGCCTATCATCGGCAGACGTTATATCACTCAAGCTAGATCATTGCCACTCCCACCACCACCACCACTACTAGTATTAGTACCTCCATCCCTACCACTACCTTCTATTACTTTCATCGCCACTACCACAACTACCACCACCACCACCACTTCCACCCACCCCAACTCCACTACCATCTTACACTAAATCAACCACCACCACCAACAGTACTAACACCATCACCAGATACGATATTATCCCTCACATCATTAACCACTACCACTCACCACCACTCACTATCACCACTACCGCCACCACCGCCACCACCACTTTTTTTTTTTTACAACCTCACCAACGCCACCACCTTCATGACTGAGTCATTCTTCCGCATCGTGTAAAATCGCTCCCTCGCTGTCTCCGATCCTTCCCTACCCCGTTCTCCATCCGTTTTATTCCATTTCACACCCCGGGTGGTCTGTGATTACGCTCCGTTGACGTCGACGAAGGCCGCCAGGGTATACCAGTTTCCGATATAACTGCAACTCTGTTTATACATACACTGCGATCTATATATAAACAGTGGCAATTAGGTAGACATACGTTTATACTCACACGCACATCATACACATATACATACATACATACATACATACATACATACATACAAGCATATATATATGTGTATGTATATATATGCTCGTATATAAATACATATATATATGCATATATATGCTCGTATATAAATGCATATATATATATATATACATACATACATACATACATATCTATATATATATACATATACATATATACACGTGTATATATATGTATGTTATAAACATGATCACACATATATACGTATGCATGTATATATGAATGTATATATATATATATATATATACTTACATATATA
>NC_068982.1:81991015-81991289 GCF_001194135.2 Octopus bimaculoides | reverse complement strand
ATATATATATATATATATATATATACATTCATATATACATGCATACGTATATATGTGTGATCATGTTTATAATGTACACTTAAAATCACACGCATACACATATACACTCACATACACACACATATATGCGCACATACACACAAGACATTCGCATACCATGATTATGTGTATGTAAGTATATATGTGTGTGTGTGTGTATGTGCGTGTATGTGTGTATGTGTGTGTGTGTATGTGTGTGTGTGTATGTGTGTGTGTGTGAATGCATATATATTTA
>NC_068982.1:81988328-81991005 GCF_001194135.2 Octopus bimaculoides | reverse complement strand
TGTGTGTGTGTGAATGCATATATATTTAGACGCGCGCGCGCGTGTAAACTCATGCGCGCACGCACGCACACACCCACATACGTATGGGAGTGAATCTGGAAATACTTGATAGTATGTATTTATATACACAAGGTGTTCGTGTGATTAAATAGATGTACTGCCGTTGCTATTGTTGCTGCTGCTGCTGATGCTATTGTTGTTGTTGATGTTGTACTACCTCAGCTCTGACTGAGCAGACGACTTAAGACTCCTGTCTTTCTTTTTCAGGCCTCATCCATCTCGGACTACATTAACCGATATATCCGTCCTTCAAGGTCAGAGATGCTTAACTGGGGCGTTTGCCTATAAGCACTTAAGGGCAGTATGAACTAACAGACCTGATTTGCAAAAAAAAAAAAAAAAATGAACTAAACCAGATATTTTTGGAAGATTTTACAAAAACACAAAAACATTTTCAAGATTAAAATATTTTACAGGACATTGTGTTATTAGTGATTAGGAACATGATTGATGATGTACCAAGGTCTAAAAAAAAATTTTATTGTAGAATTTCTAACCTTTTTAGTAATTTAATATAGAAGGCACTGGTCCGGACAAATGTCTATATATAGGAGGACATTCTGTTGTCAGTTGTCTTGTAACTTAACACCAGTCTGAATAGAGATTTTGTTCCTGTTAAAACTGAGCTGACTGTTTTCTTTTCTCACCGAAATGCTCAAAACTTTGTTTCCTGTTAGCACTGATCTGACCAAGACCTTGTCTTTATAGCTTCGGGATGATCAAAAAGTAACCTCGGCTTTCTTTTCTACGTAGCTCCGTCCCGACTAAAGCCTTAAGAATTATTGTAACCTCGATTGACCCCAAAACTTGTCTCCTACTAGACCAGGCCTGGCCTAAGTCTTGTTTTCTGTGAGTCACACTCTTACTAAACCTTTACTTTCTAATATAGCACATGGCTGTCAAAACCATTATAGCTTTAATAAGTTCTAATTCATAAAATCTTTGTATTTTACTATAAATTCCGGCTGACCTAAGCTTTGTGTTCTATATAGCTATGGGTTGACCACCGTCTTGTATTGAATTATAGCACCGAGTTGAGCAAAGGTTTTTCTCTAGTTAACCCCGGATTGATCATATCTGTTTCAACTACTTTAGCTACAGCCTAAACAAAGCCTTATCTACTACAGTAGCCGGGGGTTTGTTCAATGTTTTTTCTCTTACATATTCCGAGACTGCCAAAAGTTTTTTTCCCTACTATAGCCACGAACTGACCAAAGACGGGCTCATAAAATACTTTATGCCTGTCTGCCCCGAGTTGACTAAGACTTTTCTTCTTTTATTCTTTGGCCTGAATATATAAATTCTACTTTTGTTTCGAGTTAAAGAAAACATTTCCTTTTATATAGTCCCAGGTTTACCAAACATTAGTCTCTACTACAGCCGTAGACTTACCAAAGCCTTGCTTCCCGTTGGTCCTTCGCTAGCTAAAGTTTTGTTTGCTGTTAGCTTCAGGTTGATCAAAACCTTGTTTTCTAACAGCCCCAGAACGACGAAATCGTGATCTTGTAAATTAGTCTCCCGTTGACCAAACCAATGTCTTCTACTATGGTGCTGGGTAGAGCAATGATTTGGCACTTTTAAATCCAAGGTGAACAAAGTTATATCTTTAATAATTATCATGTTTGACCAAAGACTTACACTGTACCTTAGTCAATTTCCTGTTAAACTCGAGGTGACCAAAACTTCGCTTGCTTTCAGCACGGGCGTGTTTAAAGCTTTGTTTCCTGCGAGCTCTGGTCTAACCAAAACCTTGTTTTCCATTATAGTCTCGAACCGATCAAATTCCTTTCTCCTAGCAAGCCGTGGCCTGATCAAAACTTGCCTCTTACCATAGTATCAGCCGATCGCAAAACTTGCCTCTTGTGAGACCAGGACTGACCGAAGACTTCTTTCCTGTCAGCCATATGCTTACTAAAGCCTTGTCTTCTAATGTAGCGCGTGGCTGTTCAAATCGTTATTTTGTTCAACAGGTCTGAGTCATCAAATCTTGTCTTCTACTATGGATTTTCATTGATCAATGCCTCACATTCTCTATAAGTTTGGGCTGAACTTAAACCCTGCGCTGAACAAAGCCACATTTCCTTTTAGTTCCTGCCTGAACAAATTCTATCATAGCCATGCGCTGAACAATGCCTGTTTTTCTACATAGCCCCAGGTTGCCAAAATCTTTGTCCCTACTACAGCCGTTCGTTTCACTTTATATATTTCCAATACGAACCCTGTAAACTCATTTTTGTTGTCTTTGTTCAATTTTCAGATGTTAAAGCTCAAATATATTGCGATCACTGCTGGAATGAACACTATTGTCGAAGTGTCGAAATTGTAATGTTTTCTACTTGACACCTAATGAAAGAATCAGTGGACTTGTGCACTTCCATGTGTGCTTCTTTTTTTCTCGGTAACTTCTTTAATGTCTATCTGTGACTCTTTTCCCAATGGTATTTGGAACACAACGCAGCCGTTTTTTTTTCTCACTGTATAGATATATAGATATAGGTATGTATAAATATGTATGTGCGTGCGTGTATACATATGTATGTATGTATATATGTATATATATATGTGTGTGTGTGTGTGTGTGTCTGTGTGTGTGTGTGCTTATATATATATATATATA
>NC_068982.1:81984430-81986851 GCF_001194135.2 Octopus bimaculoides | reverse complement strand
AACAACAACAACAACAACAACAACAACAACAACAGCACCACCACAATACAACCACTTCTACCACCGCTACCAGCACAACTATTCAATGTCATATACGTAAATCCTACATTTGTTTTTTTTTTTACTATGTTTATTCATTTATGAGGAAATAAATTCTCTCATCGCCATTTTGTCTGATCATCAGCTCTTCATTTCCCTCTACATCTTTCTCTTTCCCTTTCTTCTCTCTCTCTCTCCCTTCCACTCTCTCTCCCTCTCCATATATCTCTCATTCTACGTCTTCCTATGTCTATGCTCCTCCTTGTCCGTATACCCCTTCCTCTCCGTCTCTCTCTGTCTCTTAACCATCTTATATCCTTATCTCTCCTCCTCTAACTTCTCCCCGCCTCAAACTATACCTCCTACATATTTTGCTCTTTCTGCAATCTTCATTTTTTCTTACAGTTACTCTCTTCCCGCCTCCCTCTCCTCTCTATCTCTCTCTCCCATTTCACTTCCTATTTATATGTCACTCTTCCTGTCTCTCCCTTTCTTTCTCTCAGTTTCTCTCTTTCTCATTCTCATTCATCTCCTCCTCACGCCTTCTTTCTCTGTCTCTTTCTCTCTCTCTCTTTCTGTCTTTCTCCCTCATCTCTCTCCTCTTCATATCTCTCTCCCTCTCTCATTACTTCTCAAGACACACTCTCTCTCTCCTGTCATACACCTTTCTAAAAGCCATAATGATATAGTGCCGAATCTTTACCATACGTTATAAAGACCCATAATTTAAAAGAAAAAGTTGTTCTCCGTTAAAAATTTAATTATTTTCATGGATCCCATTTCATATCTAAGGGTCCAAGTCTGTACATCAGTTACCACGGTGGCGAAGGTGGACTAGAGGGACCAGGATAATTGCAATTACTAGAAGTGCCTTACTATTTAATATTTTACTCTCAGTTTTCATTCTGAGTTCAAATTCCGCCGAAGTCAACTTTGCCTTTCTTCCTTTCGAGGCCGATAAAATAGATACCAGCTGAGCTCTAGGGGTCGATGTAATCGAATTCCTGCTCACCCAAAATTGCTGGCCTTGTGCCAATATTCGAAATCATTATTTTACCTCCTGTTTGATACTTCTATTGCCATTTCTGAGACATTTAGTAGGTTAAACCTGGAGTACAGTATCTGTGACGGGAGAAACGTAAACTAATGGACAGTTCCTCCCAACATTATCATTTCGTTTTAAACCAAACCTTAAGGTTTAAATACTATATTACACAAATCCACTTGTGTGCGTGTGTGTGTGTGTGTGTGCGTGTGTGTTTGTGCATGTGTGTGTGTATGTGTGTGTATACCAGATTAAAAAAGGTTATAGGAGTCAATTCGATCGACTAAACCTTTCAAGGTTGTAACTAAATATGGCCGACGTATAATGAATGAAACAAAACAAATATTAAAACATTTATACAGAATTGGCCAAAGAGTCCGTTCGGTTTTTTAAGCAAGACACAAAGCGATTTATTCAATCAATGACATTTCGTTCCAGTATCTTCTGCAATCTAGTGGGCAGACCCATTATAATCTGCTAAAAGAATTTCCTGTTTTTACTGGTGAGAAACTCTTCAAGGCGAAGTTTTACATCCTCTTCAGAGTTGAAGGTCTGTCCATTCAATGAATTTTTAATAGACCAAAACAGGTTGAGATTTGAAGGTGCAAGGTGGTCGTATATGGAGGGTACAGCAAAACGTCCCGATAAAAGCCCATAAACTTCTGCTACGTTTGCAGAGAAATGTGCGGTTTGACATTGTTATGATTAAAGACAATGCTCTTAGAATTAGTTCTAGGCGCTTCTCGGGGTTCGCTGCGTTTAATTTGTCCAGCTGATCACAAATTGATGGTCCTGTTCGTGGGAAGAAGCATGTAAAAGACAACATCCATCCAATCCCACCAAATTGGAAGCATAATCTTCTTTGGAGGTTGTTTATAGTAGTTTGTTGCGCTCTGAAGAAACTATGAGATGATGCACAAACTCTCAGCTCTGAGTGCACTGCATTCTATTGCAGAAACAGCTGTTAGTTAATTAAGTTGATTACATAATTCCTGTTCCCTTATCATTCCCTTTTACACACACACACAGCCACATACACACACGCACGTACGTACACGCACACACACATACACTTATATATATATATAAGGACAACAAAAGAAAGAAAGAGACCTCGATATTATGTAAATAGAGGAATTTATCTGTAAAAATATGTGACACTTATTTGGTAGCCATGATAAAACTCCGAGTTTCGGATTCCGGGGTGGGAGCCCACGCCAACATCTCTTCAGTTATCCAGCCATTGAAAATTCCTGTGAGGACATTATCCGGCCATTATCCGAAAGCTATCCGGCCATTGAAAATTTCTGTGAGGAATTTTCAATGGCCGGATAACT
>NC_068982.1:81979965-81983612 GCF_001194135.2 Octopus bimaculoides | reverse complement strand
TATATATATATCAGTATTACTTAACCAACTGAGATGCACGAATGAAGTGTTATCTCCTGATACACAACCCTAATGAATGTAGATTTGTCTTCGTGGTTCAAAATGTTCCTGTATTAATTTAAACTTATTTCTTTTAAACTTATTTCACTTTAACACCTTCAAGCGAAAGTAGAATCTGCATGCAATAAAACATTCTTTACCTTTTTAGAGACATCCTGCTTTGTTTAAATAGTAGAACTTACTGGCTCTATTTATCTGATTCGTACAACTAATCTTGCTTCTAACTCATCGGCAAAAGTCAGTTTTCTGAATTCTGTAAGCAAGAGCCTTTACACTTGCTTAGATTTATTGGTACGAGACTACCTTTAACTGAAAAGACACTACCAGTTTGAAACAGTCTCCAAGCGCCCTTATATCAGTGAATTGAGTGTGTTATGATGACATATCGTCTGAAAGGAAAAGTTGTCCAAATATGAAGTACTACAGCGATTAGCATATTCACGTCCAAATCAGCCGAAGCGTATAAAGGATGAATATACATGTCATTGTTTAGATTCTCGCTGTTCTATTTACTGATGGCTATTAAATTATAGTTCAATAATTAACTAATTTCTAATATGAAGTTAGTTTGTCTGTTTAACCTTGACATACAATGTTCTTATTGTAATTTGGTTTATTTAAATTGATTGGGTTTCAGAACTCTTCTCTATCAGCATTCAACGCCTAGTCGTTCATAGAATTCAAAGACAGTACAACAATGAAACATTGTTGGTAGGCCAACTCAGCACAAACCTTTCCTGCTATGAAAATTTGGTATTTATTGCAACTCACTTTATCATTGTACCTCAAATGCTGAGATCTTAACTCCAGTACAATATATTCAACAACCCCACAATCACTTTAGACAATTCAGTGCAATACACTCTAGAAAATAATTGAAGAGACTCCCATGAAGCACACACTACAAGACAACGTGAATCAATTACAATTCTAAGGAGGAAATCCGTTAAAAACTAGAAAAACTTTCTCTACAAAACACCAGTAAAAAATACAACTCAACAACAAACAACCATACTTCGAAGGAGGTCAAGACATTTTGTTAAAGACATACATGTTTATGTTGATACAAGACTCCCTTTAGCGCCACCTAAGTTTACTTAAGTGAAAGGTTTCTGGTTTGTGTCACTGTAGCTTGACACTAACGTTGTCGTGGGACAGGTAGTATAAGAATCCAAAGAATAGGGACAGCTATTGCAAAGTATCTCATCCGGCTCCTTTAACCGTTCCGCGAATCCACCACCTTGTATTTGTACATTTTTTTACCGACCCCGAAAGGATGAAAGGTAAAAGTTGTTTAGGTGTGATTTGAATCAGAACACGGAAGCCTGAAACAAATACTGCGACACATTCTAACCAACACTCTAACGACTGTACCAGTCCACGAGAGTGAAAAAAAAATGATAGAAAATCAGAAAACTGGTCAATAATGATACCAAACATAAATGAGAAAACAAGTAGCAAATTATAACAGAAATTAATCAGAAACATGGAGACTTGTTAACAATGGCCCTACACGAAAATGTAAGATACATTAGTGCCATCGAAGTAATGACCTTGACACTTTAATCTCATCAGATAATTAAAAAATCAATAGGAAGCTCCAAATTGAAAGCCACTAAAATATACCTAATAGCAACAACCAATCCCTGATGGAATTACTGCACTAAACAATATCTTTAATTATTCATATTAACGTTGCCAATTCTAAGAATTTGGAATATGAACAGAAACTATATGTAGCCTTATGTAATAAATGTATAACAGATGTAAAACAATTTAACGTGCATATAACATTTGTAAAACTTACAGCAACCTAATATATGTATAACATGCGGAAGCTTACCTAATATGCGTATAATGCATGTAAAACTTACACTAATTTCTCGTACATACAACATATAAGCCTTACAAAATTTTAACTAAGGGAAATATTAGTGACCCACTAATCTCCGGTACAGACCCTGAGAAACAAAATCTTTGGAAAGTTGATATCAGCAGCCAAAACACTCTCCTTTCCACGTGGATTTAAAGCACTTACCTTTCTCTACCTGCATCGTCTTAAAATCGCGTACATAGGCTAGTGTATTCCATTGTAGACTACTACTGAAATGAAGGGTGGTAAGGTTCTATTTTTGCATACTCCTACGTGCTTATCTATTTAATATAGGTAATATTCGTCTAAAAGCAACAACGGCCATACCACTTTCAATTCGCACCAAAGGACAAACAAACAACAGTCGAGCATACATGCACTATTTACTTTATTATCATCGACACTAGAAAAACATTCGACTCCATTCTCCACAAACTTCTCATAAATGAAGTAAGAAACCCCTTCAAAAACAAGAACACAATCCAGTGGCAAGAGATTTAACCAACGAAGGGGCGAAGCGTATGAAGGAGCCGAGCTTATAAAGGTGCCGTGTTTTGAAAGGGCCAAATCTTTACTATGTCATCGAGACGTGTTGTATATAACTGCGTTATTTTTATATTGTTGAATGTGAGGGTTGGTTGTATCTGATATCGAGTTATATTGTTGGTAACAAGGTAGATGGTGGACTTGATAGATGGTGTTGTTGAGGAGCCAATTTTTAGATTTTTGCTGTAACCTTGTAGTTGTGCGGCTTTGTTACTGGCACAAATGTGGTGGATGTCAACTACGACGTCATTTAGGCATAATGATGTGTGGACGGTTTGTAGTTGAGGTTGTTTAGTTTCGGTTAGCAATTTTTTAATCCAGCATGTTATGAAGAGATTTTTTCCTCAGACAAAAATCACAGCAGCGTACCTCTCAACGGTGTATATGCGTTATGCATGATATATAGAAAGCTATTTTATTCCTTGTTATTAATGCGCAGATGGCTGACACTTGTCTTTTTGTCATCAAGTCCCTGACCTCGAAGTAGCATACTCAGAAGCAAACAAGTGTTACGTGTAAGGAAGAAATGCATAAGGTTTCAGGCTGGACCCTCTAGTATTAGGGAGTATGAATGTTTTCAAATTTTATTGATTCCATTCGATTACTAGACACGAGACAGTTTTGTAACTGCGATTTCTGACTGTGGCACAAGGCCCCATATTTCAGTGGAGTCAACCCTAGCGTTTGACCGGTGTTTTATTTTATTGATCACACTGGAAAAAAGAAAGAAGTTACGGATCGAGATATTTTGTTCCACGCACTAACTCTTCTCCTGAAAAATTAAAATTCCAAGAGACCTACTACAAATCATGGCATTTCAATAGGACATTTTCCAATGTTCAGACTTTTTAATTTGTTATGCTCGGAGACCTCTGTCGAAACTTTCTTTGCTTTTTGTTGAATTTGTTTTTATTAATTCGAAATTCCTTAAAATATGTGGCACATTTTTTCCCCTTTTGTTGGAGCACTCTTTATCTCTAAGGGAACAGAAAAACTCTGCAATTTTTATTTTTTAATTTCCATTTCGTTCCGTTTTTATATTGTCTTCTATCAGAAGAATTCTGTGATTTGTCTATTTTCTAATTGAATTTTTCAAACAAATATTCATTTTTTTTCTCGTCAATTAAGTGTCAGGTGTATATGCAGAATATATATATATATATATATA
>NC_068982.1:81977647-81979665 GCF_001194135.2 Octopus bimaculoides | reverse complement strand
CTCCCCCCTCTCTCTCTTTCCTTCCTCTTTCCCTCCTGTATTTTCCTCTATTTACTGATATTTCAACGCTCGTACAGTATTAATTTGTTTTGTTTTTTTTAAAATCTACTTTACCAATTTTATAATATTCTCTGCGATGACGTATGAGCTGAGGGTAGAAGTGAAGATCGTCACTGCTCTTCAAAGCTTGCGTGCTGCCTCCCACTCACCCACTGCTCCTCTCGTTAAATCTAACCCTTACTCTTGACCCATCTGCTCTATATCAAATTTCTCTTTAAAATCCCTCACAAAATATTGGTTTCGCTATGACAAGGCACAGACGCTCGAGAATTTAGAAAATAAAAAAAATGAAGGAATGAAATATTGTGTTCGCCATGGTTTTCATAGAAGTATTAGTTATGGAAACGAATGTGTTTCAATTGAGATTCAAAAAACCGGTTTCTGGATTCACTTCGCCAAAAACCATTTCTTCAAAGATATTTGTCACAGTCTTACACTAAACTACGTCTTTAGTTTGTAAGAAATAGCAACTAAAACTTCAATTACTCCCGACCATCTTAATAAACAAGGCTAAAGTATGTAATTCCTACAAGGAAGTTCACGGTTGAACTGAGGCAACAGTAATCATAAGCAACATAAGGCGGCAAATTGGTAGAATCGTTAGCACTCTGGACAGTATACTTAGCATCCTTTTGTCCGTCTTTATGTTCTGAGTTAAAATTCCGCCGAGGCCGGCTTTGTCTTTCAGCCTACTGGGGTTGATTAAAATAGTACCAGTTGATCATTGGGGTCAATCTAATCGACTTTCCCCTTCCCTTGAAATTGCTGGCCTTGTGCCAAACTTTGAGACTAATAATCATAGCAACAACGACGACAACGACAACGACAACGGAGGAGGTGGAGATAGCAGCAAGGTCGGGAAAGTCAACGACTAACTTTAAAAACGACAGCACAACCAATACCAACAACACCATTATTGTCACAACCACCACCACCGCCGCTGCCGACGCCGCCAACACCATCACCGCCACCCCCACCATCACCGCCAGCGTCACAATCGCCGTCGCCATCGCCGTGCCACCACCATCACTACTATTACCACCGCTACCGCCACCACCATCATCTAAACACGCCATAATTTTTAATCAGAGATTTGTCATTTTTATGTTACCTTTCTCGCCCTTTCACCTTTATTTTACACTCCACCCAAACCTGTCGTTATTTTATTTCTTCTTATGTCTCTTATGAAGCACACCCACCACCTTCTCCCATTATTACATTCTTTCCACACACCTTTTCGCTCTTATTCTCTCTGCCACCCTCTCATTCTCTTTCTCTATATGCAGACACTCGTATATATATGTGTGTGTATTTGCATGTGCATGGTGCATGCATAGTTTTATATATATATATATATATATATATATATATAGAAGCGTGTGTGAAGGTAAGTGTATATGTTTGTGCGTGAATAAATGTGTTTTAGTGTGTAAAATGGATGATCTGTAGTAAGGATTAAACGGCGTATTTTCACAAGGGATAGAGTTAACAATGGAGTCCAGTCAACCTTAATGAAAAGGAAGCAAATTCATGATTGTGATGAGTTCCAGTGATACTCAGAAGAGTTCCCATTCCTCCGAGTATCACTAGTGGCCATTTGGAATCCTGGGCTTAACCACAGTATGAGCTTCCTCTCATAATACCCACATACTGACACATATTCATGCACACTTTCTCATACTAACACACGCAAAATTATATGTGTCTGTGTGTATTATGTATGTATATGTCTACATATGTATACATACATAAATACATATATATATATATATATATATATATATATGTATATATGTGACAGTGGATTTTCATCGATGAGTTCATAAACCTTGGTTCTTTTCCCTAATACTATGTATTAATATATAATTATTTATATATAATTATTTATATTTATGAAGAAATGATGAATTTTTTCATTACGAAATTTTTCGTTATTTTTTCATTTTGAGGTTTTTTTC
>NC_068982.1:81971603-81977637 GCF_001194135.2 Octopus bimaculoides | reverse complement strand
TAATACCCACATACTGACACATATTCATGCACACTTTCTCATACTAACACACGCAAAATTATATGTGTCTGTGTGTATTATGTATGTATATGTCTACATATGTATACATACATAAATACATATATATATATATATATATATATTCTTTTATTCTTTTATTCTTTTACTTTTTTCAGTCATTTGACTGCGGCTACGCTGGAGCACCGCATTTAGTCGAACAAATCGACCCCAAGACTTATTCTTTATAAGCCTAGTACTTATTCTATCGGGGTCTTTTGACGACCCGCTAGGTTATGGGGGACGTAAACACACCAACAACGGTTGTCAAGCGATGGTGGGGTATACAAATACGAACACACAACCATATATATATATATATATACAAGGGGAGAATTCACAAAAAAAACAACAAAAGACGAAGACAGGTGGACAGGTGGTGTAGACAACAAGCAGATGTATTAGTTTAACGCTCGGGATGTGAAAACGTCTTTAACGTTTCAAGCCTACGCTCTTCCACAAAAAGGAACACAGGGAGAAACAAGGAGAGAAAATAAAGAATGGGTAGTGGCTAGCGATCTATCATGGCGGGTTTCTTTCAGTTTCCGTCTACCAAATCCACTCACAAGGCTTTGATCGGCCAGAGGCTATAGTAGAAGACACTTGCCCAAGGTGCTACGCAGTGGGACTGAACCCGGAACCAAATGGTTGGCAAGCAAGCTTCTTATTTACAGAGTCACACCTGCTCCTATAGCTACACCTGCAGCTTTTCATTTCTTCCTCTGTTCACCTCTGTCAACGATTTCTTGTCAATCAGTTTTCCATTCTCTCTCCACACTCCTCCTTTCTTCGTATCTGTTCTGCACCAAGCTTCTCAACTCTCTCTTTCGATTTATCCAACACTACTCTCTCTTCTCTTTGTACAGCTCTCCCGTCTCCTCTGCCTTTATTTCTCCCCTTCATTGCTCGTTCTCTCTTTTCCCTCCCATATAAGTATCACGTGACCATATCATTTCTTCACTCCTTTTTGCTGCCTGACCACTCACTCGGTCAGTTGGGTCTTTTTCAGTCCGACGCCATAGCATCTACTTTTATTCCCCTGTTTGTCTTGCTTTTCTACTTTTCCTCCCATGTCATTCTTTCCTGTTAGCGTTTTATAGCCGAAAGGCCTTCTGCGTATATTTATATGTAAGAAATTCCTGAGTTATTTTTCTTTGCTTATGTTTTCGTTTTGCACATGTACTAATTGTCTTATAGCCGAAAGGCCTTCTACGAATGTCTATAAAATAATACTTGTGTCGTTTATTATTCAGTTGCTTTCGTTACCGTCCTTGATGTTCCTTTTCTATATTTTACTGTTCGGTCTACAGACCCCGTCTTATTTATTTATTTATTTATTTATTTATTTATTTATTCATTTTGTACTATTCTCATTCTGTCCTTCATGGCCGCTCACTTATATCCCAACTACGTTTTGCTGTTTGACGGTGCTAAAATGAACAATATTATCGATAAGACAGCGAAATTGTGAGGAGTTTTGTTCGATAACTGAGCGTGTCCACGTCCTTTGTGTGTGTGTGTGTGTGTGTGTGTGTGTGTGTGTGTGTGTGTGTGTGTTTGTGTGTGTTTTCCTGTTTTCTGCATGTTTCTTCTTCATCTTTCTGTGCAACAACATTTTAGTGTGTGTGTGTGTGTGTGTGTGTGTGTGTGTGCGCGCGTGTGTGCGTGCGCGCATGCGCGCGGTTGTTGTATTTCTTATCTCAATTATTTAAATAATTCTTGTAAAGAAGATGGACTTTAAGAAACAAAATTCTATTTTTATCATTTACATAACAACAACAACAGTGAAAAATTACATGTTGAACTTTAGGAGATTCTTGCATATTTTTACTGTTTCACTAAGAAATTGTATTTGCAAAGAACGTGTTAACTGGTTCGTTTTTTGTCTGAAACCTGTTAGCTTTTTGAGATTCCTTCATATACCATTGTGATTCACTAAACGTGAACGTATAAACTGTGTAGAGGCACTATAGGTTTCAAAGCAGCTACCCATAATTATTCTCTCTTTCTCACTGATATCAAGGTACATCTGACACTTAGCATTGTACTTAGTCTTCCTTTGCTACCAGAGGCAAATATATCAAACCTGTTATGTTTGGACTAGGTGGGAGTTTTAAACGGAATGTTTCACCAAGATGCCTTGTGTTGAATCATGTATTTTAAAATATGGGGTGGGGGCGTATGTGTATTGTATGTATGCATAGATGTATTTATATAATTATCTCTGTCTATATGTATGTTAGTATATACGTATGTCTCTCTATATATATCTGTGTGTGTATGTATACAAATATTCCATATATGTATGTCTATATGGTGACCGGTAAATTCCACCGCGGTAAATTCCATCACGGAAAATTTCACCAGGTTAATTCCACCACGGTATATTCCACCATGGTAAATTTCACCATAGGTAAAATTATTATTATTATTATTATTATTATTATTATTATTATTATTATTATTATTATTATTATTATTATTATTATTATATGGGTTACGATATTATGGAAATAAAAAAGAATGCATAAAAAATAATATCAATAATGACAATGAATACAAAAAATACGAGGGAGAAAATAATAATTAAGGAACAATCACACAAAGAAATACCCGGTGAATACTTCAAACACCTGAATGAGGAAGCAGTATCAAAAAGAGACTCATTGAAATTTATAAAACAAAGCAAATACTCAATGAGAGATTAAATAAAATATTATACAGTATTTACAAGACAGAAACAACTACTATGGAAGTATCGAACATATGGCAATACAATATGGAAAAATAGCACACACGAAATATAAGGAGAGACACGATGAGATAACCAAGATGATCTTTGCGAACTTACTACAGAAATATAACATCCCAAAATCCAGAAAATCAGAAATGTGCAAATAGAAAAGGTAACAAGTGAAATGGTTAAGATTTTAGTAGATAGCTCAGTAATAGCACCAAACAATAAACCCGATATTACAATATTTGACCACGAAAGAAAAGAATCAATAAGAATGGAAATTGGAATAACAACCACAAAAAAAGTTGAAATGACAAAAATACAAAAGTATAATAGACTTGCTAGAGAAATTAAACAGATGAAAGGATATAAGGTTAAAATAATACCATTTATAATGACTTGGGACGGAATGGTCTCAAAGAGGAAAAAGAAAGACGAAATGTACATTTGGTGTAGTGCAGTCAACAAGGACACTGCCTAAGATGGGAGGAATATGTGGTCAGTCGCAAAATCACACGGAAAGAACTTTGGGCTTGGGAACAAGCAAGAATATTCTTCCTGATCAAGTCCACCTTCGACGTTTTGCCGTGACCGGCCAAGTAAGTCCGGTGGAACATACAAACGGCTGAGGAATATAAGTGCGGAAAGCTAAGATGAGACATGTCCTGTCAAACTGCAGGCTGGCAGTGGGCAGATATACATGGCGTCATAACCAAGTCCTCGGTGTTATAAGCACAGCACTCAAAGAGAAGATCGAGAAGTATATTTGTAGCGTATAGTATTATTATTATTATTATTATTATTATTATTATTATTATTATTATTATTATTACCATTATTCGCCGAGGTTGGCTTTGCTCTTCATCCTTTCGGAGTCGATAAATAAGTACTAGATGAGCACTGGGATCGAGGTAATCGACTTACCCACTCTCTGAAATTGATGGCTTTGTGCCAAAACTTGAAATCATCATCATCGTAATCATCATCATTATTATCATTACTATTGTTATTATTATTGAGTGAAAGAGCAGTGTATGCCATCAAAGTGAGACTGGAGTACAAATATGATAATCCATCTGATAAGAGTACACCAGACACATGCATCACAACCATATGTGCGCAACGTATGGATCTTACATCAAGCCACACAGCACATGACCTTGCAGGTGCGGCCCAGTTAGAATTATCTTCAGATCCAGTAGCCCAACCCGCTCAAAGGGTCGCTGAATAAAGCTTGTTTAAAGATAGTAAAAAAACACCCATGATTCCAAAGGTGAATTATTCAAACTCCAAAGAATTCCTCTCAATACATGGTTATGATGCTCCCCCACTACTTCTGCTCATGATCAGAGATGCACATATCGTCAGCCACTAAGGGACATACTCAACTGGTTAAAGCTAAGCTACTGACAAACAAAATATTATTATTATTATTATTATTATTATTATTATTATTATTATTATTATTATTATTATAGACGTCGCACAGTATACAATATCATGAGGTTGTTGATTGAAGATATTGTATCTACCGGGGGTTTGTACTGTTTGTCAAGTCACAACAAGGGCCTCAATATGCATGCAGTTCCAAGTAATGCCGACTTTTGCAATACATCTAGATTGTAGGGTATCTCTAAGGTTTTCAGATGTTTTTTTCAGATTGGGTGGTATTGAATCCAATGCTCCGATGACAATAGGGATAAATGTTCGACTCTCGTAGCTGCCACTTCTTAACGATCTCAATTCTCAGGTCTCCATATTCATCAAATTTTTCTCTTTCTTTCATGATGATAAGTTGGTCTCCTGGCACTGCTACGTCGATTATTAGGTACTCTTGTTTGTCCCTCCTAAAAGTTACTATATCCAGCCTTCGGTGCTCTAACACTTTGTCTATCTGGAAATCAAAGTCCCAGAGGATTTTTTGCCTTCCTCTTTTCATCCATTACCTTTTCCGGTGTATGTTGATACCATGGACCCGTAACCTCATATCCATACTTACGGCATAGTAGCCAGCAGAGGTTTGGGGTTACTTTCTCGTGTCTACGCTTCTACTCTTTCTGCGCAAGACTTTCACAAGCACATTCTGCAATGGTCCGATTCACTTATGGGGTATATATTCTTTTTCACTGAGTTGGTATTCAATGCCTGGTCCTAGGCTGCAATGATTAGTCTTTCAGTATTCTTTTTTAGGTCATCCTTCTGGAGCCACCTCCATGATGCTTCCTGGTCTTTTAATTTGTTGGTTTCATAGTGGAACTGCCCATGTAATTCCATACGGAGTAGGGTTCTTTTTCGTTGGCTGTTCTTCTTCGGAATTCATGAGCACTTTCAAGTCCATTTTTGTTAATTCCTTCTGCACTAGCAGCATACTGTAGCAGGTCTTGTTTGCTATTTACCAAATATTCTGCCATGTTTCTTCTTTCACTGTTGATGCACACTAATCAGCCCACGTCCACCCTTACCTCACTTCATGAAGAGTTTGTGTACATTTGCCTTAGGGTGGAGGGCACCATGGATTGTCATTGTCTTTCGGATAGTGTGATCGAACTGGTCAATCTCCGCTTGTGTCTATCTCAGGACGGGTGCACTATAGCGGACTATAGCAGCAGTCTATATGTTGATGGCAGCCACAAGGTTCTTTGAATTGAGTTTTGATTTCAAGAGAAGTTTGGGGCACTTGAAATATGCAGTGATGACCTTGTCTTTCATTTCTCTGTACCCAGCTCTAGTATCCCAAGGTACTTGAACCCATCATCATCTGGGTCTTCCATTCTCTCTCTATTTGGCAATTCTATGCCCCTACAAATTATTCTTTTCCCCCGCTTCAAAGTATGCACCGCACACTTCGAGATAACGAATTCCAACCCTATATCCTTGCTGCACATTTCCTCAGTCGCAACCAGCCTTTCCATTTCAGGCTCTGTTTTTGCGAAGAGTTTTAAATCATCCATAAAGAGAAGGTGGTTGAGACGAAGTTCATTCTTTCTCATCTCATAGCGCACGTTGATTTTACGTAGGACTACAGAAATTGAGATCAAGGCTATAACAAATAATACAGGTGAACAAGAGTTTCCTTGGTATTATTATTATTATTATTATTATTATTATTATTATTATTATTATTATTATTATTATTATTATTATTATTATTATTATTATTCAGTAGTTTTATTTTTATAACGTGCTTTCATTTCACTACCGAGCGTGGCTCTGTGTGCCTTGGGTATGTGCTGTGGTTTG
>NC_068982.1:81970913-81971471 GCF_001194135.2 Octopus bimaculoides | reverse complement strand
TAGTGCAATTTTCTGTATGTTATATATATTTGTAAGTCCTAGTGTTTTTGTTATGCATTTGTCTGAATATCTTTTTATTATACATAAGGCGCCTATTATGTTAGGTATTGTTTCTGTTTTTAGATTCCACATTCGAGTTACCTCTATTTCCAGGTCTTTGTATTTTGAAAGTTTCTTCATTTCTTTTAGGGAAACGTTGTCATTATTATTATTATTATTATTATTGAGTTAGAGAGTCATCAAAGTGACACTGAGGTAAAATATACGAAGCCCATTATACCCATCATGACTACCCGTCTGATAAGGGTACACCAAGCACATGCATCACAACCATATGTGCGCGACATGGTGATCTCATATCAAGATAAACAGCGCATGACCTGGCAGGTGGGACCCAGTTAGAATTTTCTTCAGGTCGAGTGGCCCATCCCGTTCCAAAGGTCCCTGAATAAGGTTTGTTTAAGGATGTTGAGCAAAACACCCATGTTTACAAAGGTGAATTATTCAAACCCCAAAGAATCCCTCTCAACACATGGCTATGATGCTCCCCCACTACTT
>NC_068982.1:81968954-81970903 GCF_001194135.2 Octopus bimaculoides | reverse complement strand
TCAAACCCCAAAGAATCCCTCTCAACACATGGCTATGATGCTCCCCCACTACTTCTGCTCGTTATCAGAGATGCACATATCGTCAGCCACCAATGGACATGCTCAACTGGTTAAGGTCAAACAATTGACAAGCAAATCTGTTGTATTAAGCAGAATATTTGCTGTAGCTCATCTTTTATACCAAGACAAAACAATGTACATGATAACACTTCCAACAGTTAAGATCAGAAGCCATGAGAACCACTGTCTGGCACTGCATCAGCGCAGTTATTATTATTATTATTATTATTATTATTATTATTATTATTATTATTATTATTATTATTATTATTATTATTATTATTATTATTATTTTATGTTTGACTTTTGTTTTGCATTTGTACAAGTTGGATCCAAGTCTCACCCAGAGACCTCAAGAGACAACAAGTTAGAAGTTCATGTAGGTGTTATGCCTAGGGTACCATATATTTGGATTTGTACAGTTTTGTTCAAGTGAATGTTTTCTTTTTATCACAGGTCTTGTTGGAACTCTTAGAGTCCTGCTTGCGTAGCAGGCTACCTTCAGCCTACTGTACTGTACTATCCGTTCTTTTCAGCTATTTAATATTTTCCTGATTATTCTGGCCGTATCAAAGAGGCAAACCTTTTCTAACATTTCTACTGAGCACTCTGTTCCAATTTCTTTTATATTCCTTCTGATACGGTTCCCAAAGATCCAGCAATAATTGGTACTATCTTCACCTTCATTTTCAATAGCCGGGCTATTTCGTACTTAAGCGGGTTGTATTTATTTATTTATTTATTTTTGTCTTCCTTCTTGGCTATTCGTAGGTCAAAGGGGCATGCAACATCAACTATATAACACATGTGGTGCATCTTGGCATCCACCAATAGGTCCGGTCTGTTATGTACTAGCACCTGATTTGTTTGGATTGGGAAATCCCAGAGGATTTTGCTAGTCTTCGACTAGCACGTCTTAAATCTCTCTAGCCCCCACTTTTCGCACAGTTTTCAATGTAGCACTTTCGCTTGCCGAGACGCACCCAGCGTCCTAAGGTGAGTGAAGGATAAGAGATGTTATATTATGACCGAAAGCTTGGGGTGGAGAAGTTCCAGAGGCTTTAGCGAAATATTTTTATGAAATACAAGAGAGACATTTAAATTGATAAGGTTTTTCTATAGATGCGAGCAGCACAATCTTTTGGATTTCTCTGAGACATGGTTCTCCTGGGATGTTATTTAGATGTTTCTGACATCCCATTTTTATCATACCTAGGGCAACTATTTTAACAGGAACATTGTTATTATTATTATTATTATTATTATTATTATTATTATTATTATTATTATTATTATTATTATTATGTTGTTGTTGTTGTTCAAGTGTCACTTGAAAAAGAAATTGCGGGTGGAGAAGGAAGTGCTGTCCTCGAGTGAGTTTACTGAAAGGTGAAAGTCGTAAATATGGCAAGAGTGGATAGTACTTCCCTAAGTGTAGATCTGTGTGTTGGGGAAAGGGAATTGGAGAAGGCACTTACTCTTGGTGTTCAGGGAGATCTCGGACAGTGGGGTTCCTCGATTACCCTTAGAGGTCATCCTGTATCAAGAGGACTACATCTCTATCACCGTTCCTTTTTTTTTTAATCTTTGTATACTAAGTATATTTCCCTTCCTTTTAATTGTATATCATGTATACTTACTTTTTTGTTACTTATTTAATTATTTTATCATTTCATTATTATTATTTTATGTTTGACTTTTGTTTTGCATTTGTACAAGTTGGATCCAAGTCTCATCCAGAGACCTCAAGAGACAAGTTAGAAGTTCATGTAGGTGTTATGCCTAGGGTACCATATATTTGGATTTGTACATAGTGTTGTTCTAGAGAATGTTTAAGAGACCATAAGAAAATTATGTTTGTTTTAAAATTTGAGATCACATAGACAGTA
>NC_068982.1:81967022-81968944 GCF_001194135.2 Octopus bimaculoides | reverse complement strand
TATTATTATTATTATTATTATTATTATTATTATTATTATTATTATTATTATTATTATTATTATTATTATTATTATTATTATTATTATTATTATTATATAACTAAAAATTGTATTTCCTTTCTAACAGAAGATTATCTCCCATATATTCACTTGCTAACTGGTCAGCTACAGAACATTAGATGTCTGTTGCAACACTTTTAGACCGAAGATGGAATTTCGTTGTAGATTGAATTTTTCATTTGCATAATTTTTAGAATTGTTCATTCTCGTATGCACACAACCTGTATTTCAGACCTCATAACCATTTCTTTTATGTACCCTTCTTGTGCTCATCTTCCTGTCACGCACTATTCTTCTCGTTAAGCGTTTCTATGAATCACTGCCACCGATGCTAACAGATAATAACAGTAGACAAAGTCATATATATCGAGATAGAGATGACTATGAGAAAACTATGAGATATAACTATGAGAAAACACTGGACACAAAGTTATCTTCTTTGAAGTATATTATGTTCCTCATCCTTAAACCTGAAGGAGAGCAGATGTAACGATGAGGAAAATTCTATCTCCCAGTTCCGCTTCATCTGAAAACTGTGAACCCATCGAAATGATTTCACCAATATCAAAGGAAGTAGCCTTAATAAGGCCTCCTCCTTGCGCATCAGGAATTCATAATTGCCAACTCTCCATCCGTGAGAAACTGCAGTTACTCCACTAGCCCGCAGTATCCACTTATAGGAAGAATGGTTTATCTTATTATTGCTACCAAACATTCGACTTGTTAATCAACTTCTGATAACCCAGATATACCACCCTAGGCCTAGCTGATCACCATTCAGATGTTGGGTATATAATTCCAGTTGTCTGTATAGACTAGAGCCTATTCATTTTGGTCATGTGACCTCATTTGAAGCACTACGTAATGACAACTATCGTTAATGTTTTCAAACTTTACAGGATGATGATTGATCGACTGACTGGCGCCAATATCTTTTCTACCCCCACCACTTGAGGTACCGAGCTGAATATATCCTGGCCGCAATATTTGATCCTAAAACTAAAGAAAATAACTGATGTCGCTTTGAAAGCATTACGACCATATGACCTGAGCTGATCAATAAAGGTCTGAGTATTTAGAAGCCGCTTTGATTTCCTTTCAATCTCAACCTTGTTTCCGAACGCCCGGCAAGGTGGTTGTGTCCTACAACCGCGAAACTTAAAGTAACATGAGACCGAGTGAAACACACACACACACACACACACACACACACACACACACACACACACACACACACACACACACACACACACACACACACACACATACACACACACACATATATATATAGAGAGAGAGAAAGAGAGAGCGAGAGATACACACACATTCACACACATGTATACATACATACATTCATACATATATACACACATACATACATTCACACATACATACATACATACATACATACATACATACATATGTGTGTATGTGTGTTCCAACTTTCTTTAAAACACGACTCTTCCATTAAAATCTTCAATTAATCCTGAAACTAAATTAAAATTTTATTTTAAAAAAGCTAATTTGATTTAATTAAGTGTATTAATTATGTTTATAAATGACACTGACTGAATGGTTGTCAAATATAAATTGGCGTAGTTTTGTTTAATTAGTTAACTTAGAGAGAGAGAGGGGGGGAGGAAGAAAGACAGAGAGGGAGAGAGAGAAAGAGAGAGAGAGAGTATTCTAGGCATTCCTGTATTCAGCTATGCTGACGAATGTAATTATGAGACTAATAACAATATATGCCTATATGTGCGTGTATGCGTATGCATGCCTATATATATATGTGTGTGTGTGTGTGAGTGCGAATGTACACACGCACAAACACACTCACAGAGACAGACATATATATATATATA
>NC_068982.1:81964727-81966374 GCF_001194135.2 Octopus bimaculoides | reverse complement strand
ATATATATATATATATATATATATATATACATGCGCACACACACATCAGACAGATATATAAAAATAGATTAATTTAGTGAGACATGGAGGAACACAAATATAGGCAGAGATCTAGACAAGTAGTAAGTTTGGAGGTGGAGAATGAGAGAAGGAAACAGTTGAATTAGTGTGTGTTTGTGAACACTGCAAGTAGCATTGTACTCCAGTAGAACCTGTTCCATAATTTGGTCGTTGTTGACCAAACGGTGTCCCTCGCAGCAGGCTGGACTGAAGGAGTAGAGGGCTGCTCAGCAGAAGCCCAGACAAGATGCGTCAAAAGATAGATGATCGCTATTTAACGTGTATTATCTAACGTGGACATAAAAATACAGGAAATAGTTAATAAGCTGTTGTAAGACCACTTTAGGAATGTGTAACCCTAGCTGTTGTGAAAGCATCTCGCTAGGTGGACAATAAATGGAGCTCTTTCACTATATGGAGACATTCTTTATGTAGAGATAGGGGGCAACCCAGATATCTTGTGGGTGTGTCCAGTAAGACAGACGGTACAGCAGTAGACCCTAAGGGAAAACCCATGAATGTCAGGTTAAGAGATGGTTTCCAACAGACTGGGCTATCGCCGGACTCGTGTAGTGAGGAGAAGGTAGGAGTCGTTGTGCTTGCATTTGTACTTGCATTTGTGTGCGGGTGTGAGTATGTGCACGTTAGTACTCACATAAGTATATTAATATGCTCCCAAGCATACATCGAATAGCACACACACACACACACACACACACGCATACACACAGATGCCCATATACGCGCATATACAGATCAAAGTGTAAATAGATCCTTCGTCGATTTCGGCGATAAATACTTCCGTGTTTACTCAGTTGAGCCCCCAACCAATGGAATTACTAAAAATATAGGTGGCTGTATATACGATGTACCTTTAGTTGAAATCTGAGGTCGAATCAACGTGGCACATTGTACTACAAGACAGACCCATTGAATTACAAGTATTACCTATCTGACGGGTCTCCACACAGTTCCCGTCTACCCAGTAATGTTCACGGGGCATGGGTGGAGCTAAGGTTAAGATAAGAGACACTTGTCCTTGATACCAATGGTCGTATCGAACTCGGTACATCATGATTGCTAAGGAAACTTCTTGGTCACTCGGACATATATAAACACTGAAACCCACAAGCATAACTACTAGATAGTCACTTACAAGTGGCCACAGAAACACGTGTGCTCCTATGTGTTGTATCCAATTCTCCTTGTCCAGCCATTGCATTGTGGCCTGAGGGATTTTTAGGCCCAGAAAGTTCTTGTACACTTAACTGCATACGCACACTATGTCCCTTGTATTTTTTTCTGCTTGCTTGGGACGAAATCTGTCCTATTGGGGACTTCATCCTCACCACACTAATGAGTCCCACTGTAGGTATGCTTCATCTAGTTTGTCTGCAGGAAATAGTTTGCAAATCGTGTTGCTGGCTCAACTTCCCCTGCATGCCATCATTTCGTGCTGTCAACTAACTTTCCAAATAGTCATTAAATTCCTGGCTATTTATTACCTGGTCTATTCCCAGCAGTCACTAGTTAATCCGGTTTAGTTATATATATATATATATATATATATATACATATATATATATA
>NC_068982.1:81963073-81963677 GCF_001194135.2 Octopus bimaculoides | reverse complement strand
ACACACACACACACACACACACACACACACACACACACACACACACACACACACACACACACACATCAAGCTGACGTAATCCCATTGGATAAACCATCACTTAGGCCGTTGCTAGAGTCCGACCTCTGACATGGCTGTGAACCCACTGACAGCGGATTTCGCCGCCAGGCGTCGCTGTCAGTCAGTTTCCGCAGCGGATTAATGGTGTCTCCGTTTAGGGTTCAGCTGTCAGATCACTTCTCTTTTCAGACTCTCCTCCTTCTCTCCCCTCCCACCCTCCTGCTTACTCTCCCTCTTCCCATCCTTCTCACTTTCCCTTACACTCTCACTCTTACCACCTCCCTCACTATCAATTTTCTATTTCTCCTTTTGTCTTCGCCTATCCCTCTCTCTTTCTCCACATTGCTTTTCATTCTCTCATTTTGTCGATCAACTTCTATTTCTCATTTTCTTTCTTTCTTTCTCTCTTTCTTTCTTTTCTTTCCTTCCTTCGTTTCTTTACTTTCAACAGCTTTTTCACAATATTCTCTCCCCCACCCACCTTTATCTCTCTCTCTCTCTCTCTCTCTCTATATATATATATATATATATATATATATATATA
>NC_068982.1:81960536-81962846 GCF_001194135.2 Octopus bimaculoides | reverse complement strand
TCTATCTATCTATCTATCTATCTATCTATCTATCTATCTATCTGTCTATCTATCTATCTATCTAGCTATCTATCTGTCTCTCTCTCTCTCTATCTCTCTCTATATATCTATCTATCTATCTATCTATCTATCTATCTATCTATCTATCTATCTATCTATCTATATAATAATAATAATAATAATAATAATAATAATAATAATAATAATAATAATAATAATAATATAAATGAGGAACAAGCTTTGACAGGAGACAGGTAAGAATGCGTCTGATCTCTGCAGCTGATTGGAAGGAAAGAAAAAAACTCGAGTTAGGAAAAGAAAGATGGCTGATGGACACGTGCAAGCAACGAGAGAGCAAAGGAAGAAGAGTGACGGAGAGAGGGTCAGAGAGAGAACGGCGAAGGGGAGAGGAAAAGAATTAGAGAAAGGATGAGAGAGAAAAAAACGAAAGGGGGAGAAGGGGAGATAAAAAGAATTAGAGAAAGGAAGAGAGAGGAAACGAAAGGGGAAAGAGAAAGAGAAATAGGAATAGAGATAGTAATAGAATATATATATATATATACAATGGTCTTTTTTTAGTTTCCCTCTACGAAATCCACTCACAAGCCTTTGGTAGGCCCGCGGCTATAGTAGAAGACACTTGGCCAAAGTACTACGCAGTGGAACTGAACCCGGCACCATGTGGTTGGGAAGCAAGCTTCTTACCACACAGTCACAGCTCACAAAGAAAAGCTTGGCAGGGACTTCGAAGTTTCGACTTGCTCATCTTCATCAGATATTTCGATGAAAGGGAGAATGCCAAAACTTTTCCTTGCAAAAATTCATAAATATATACTTTATAAAAAGGTAGAGTAAGTTTTAATGTTAAACTGTTTTTATATATAACTCCACGTAAAAACAGATATTTACATAAATACACACACAGACATACTCATGCATGCACACACGCATGCATGCACGCGCACACGCATGCATGCATGCCGCACGCACGCGCACGCACGCGCACGCACACACACACACACACACACACACACACACATGATGGATTCTCCCGTCGGAGAGACGTATGGTCGTTCAGCTTTTGCTGAACAACCCACACAAAAGATTTGTTTATAGTGATCAAATGTACGTGCTGTACATAATCTTACTCCCTCCATCAAATTGATGCTGCTTGAACAGGTGCATGGTGTACCATGCGTTAGTCAGCGAAGTGATTGCAGAGTAACATGAGATGAAGTGTTTTGCTAAAGAACACAATGCACATCCCAGTCTAAGAATTGAAACTATGATTCTGCAATAATGAGTGCAACACGCTAACCATTAGGTCATGCATCCTCGTAGCATGTGTGTGCATAGGAGCATACATACATACATACACACATACATATAGATGTCCTCTTACAGTCTCATTCTACCAGATCTACTCACAATGTTTTGGTCAGCCGTACGATATCGAAGACTATCTATCTATCTATCAACCTATATTTACATACATACATACATACATACATACATACATATATATATATGTGGCTCCAGCATGGCCACAACCTTAGCGCTGAAACATATAAAAGAATAATATATATATACTCAGAGACCTTTTGAACAGAATGAGCTACTCATTCCGCTCAAGTAAATTTTGCGCGGTTTAGCTTGATATGAGATCACCACGGCGTGCACATATCATGACGATGCATACGCCTGGTGTACCCTTGTCAGACGGGTAGTCATGATGGGTATATTGGGCTTCGTATATTTGTACCCCGATGTCACTTAATTGGTATCCGCTGCTCTCTCACTCAGTAATCATCTGACATATAATAAAAGGCAATGTTCCGCGTTGATCTCGTTAGGAAAAGAAGAGTAAAACAACAAGCAATTCGAGGTCTTTGTACTTTGACAGTTTCTCCACTTTTGGGGTAATATTTTGTTCAGAAGGGACTGTAATGTCTATTAGCACGCAGTAGGTTTTTGTTTCTTCAATCCTTGGTTATAATGTCTGAGCGATTAGCTTTGCTTTCTTTGTCAGTTTGAACAGGCATATCCCAGATGATCGTAGCCTGGTCGGTCGTTATCATGTGCTTTGTTTGGCACATGCTTATACCATTTCTAGTTTGTTTTTTGGTGGGGGGAAGGTTGTAGAGTTGGTATATTGCCCAGTGGATATAACTATTCAGTCATTTCTGTATATATATATATATATATATATATATAAACACACACACCCAAACACACACATACACACACACACACACATACACACACACACACACACACACACACATATATATATATATATATATATATATA
>NC_068982.1:81958246-81959620 GCF_001194135.2 Octopus bimaculoides | reverse complement strand
ATTTATCCCTCTTACCTTATTTCTAGCATTGAGTTCAGTGTTTAATATTATTCTAACACTTTTGTATTATTCTCTCCTAATTTTCTATCATCATCATCATCATCATCATCATCATCAGCAGCAGCAGCAGCAGCAGCAGCAGTATCGTTGTTGTTCTTATTGTTTTTGTTGTTATTGAAGGGGAAGAATTTGAAAAATTGACCTCCAAAACTTCTATGGTGAGAATGCTAATAAGACCATCAAGCCAAGTTTGCCACACTCTCTTGAACAACTTTCCAAAGAGTGAAATTACTCTTCAGAAAATCGAAAACAAAATTTCATTCCCAGAACCTTTCAAGGGACACCCACCTCAAAAGAACACAGACCATCTGCCACTCGAAATTACGTAGATGAGAAACCTGTCCCTTTGTTTTCTCCAATAAATATGGTGGTATTCCCGAAGCGAAAAGACTACAAACGCTGTGAGAGGTGAATAAAAGCAACTGAGATACGAGAGTGATTGCATGAGAGACAAATAGTCCGGTTTGGACGGTCTGCCCTGTAAGTTTTATGGTTATATGCTATATCTGTTTGGTGACTGGCAGCAAAACAGAAGAATTCTCAGGTCTGTGAGCCGAAGCGTGTTAACTTTGCTGAGTAAGGACACCGATACAGGAGTTATTATAGACAATTTCCGTCCTATAACCCTGCTAAATGCTGAGTGTAAAATGTTGGCCGAGGTGTTTGCAAAGAGGTTGGTGCTTGTGGTAGATGGTTTGGTCTGAGAAGCTCAAACATGTGTGATCCCCAATAGATCCATCTACGACAACCTCCACCTCCTGCATTACACCATAGAGAGAATGGGCAATAAATCTGGAATCGGTGGAGCCCAGATCAGTTTGGATCTGTCCGAAGCTTTCGATAGGGTCGATCATCGCTACTTGGCAATAATCCTGAAAGCAGCCTGTTTCAGACCCGTTTTCAGCGGCTGGATCGCAGCAATGTACACTGGCGGTTGCTCGGTAGTAAAAGCAAATGGTCGCCTCTCAGAACCGTTGCATATCTCGATCTGTCAAGGTTGTCCTCTCTCATCTCTTCTGTCCAATCTGGCGCGCGAGCCTTTGCGGAAGTTAGATCACTTGAAGAGCATCCATTTCGAACTAGGATGCGGAAGAGCTATGTCGGCATATGTGGTTGATATCACGATAATATTAGTCGACTCCATTTTAAAGAAATACAAGGCGATGGTAGGAGCTAAGATAAATCCAAAGAAGTTGATAGGCTTGTGGCTCGGCAACTGGGGAAGCAAGCCTGTACTAACAAAGAGCATATTAGGTCGATGGACAGACTGACTGGCGAAATTGCTCAGGTTTGGCCGGGATCTCCAGGTGAACA
>NC_068982.1:81956871-81958236 GCF_001194135.2 Octopus bimaculoides | reverse complement strand
AACAAGAACTGAGATCAAGTTTCAAGCAGGTTGGCCAGTCCCACTCAAAAATGGACTGAGAAGAAATTATTCCAGAAAGGTCAAGTAGAGGTAGCGAATGCTCACATCACTTCCTTAATAACTTACCGCCTGACCGTTATGCCTTGCTCCACTCGACGTTTGGCCGAACTGGAGCGTTTACTTCCCTGCTTTCTGTGGATAGGATGAGTTCTTCTGGTCAAGCAGTCTGTTGCCAACACCCTCTTGAAGGCGGGCTTAGTATCCATGGTTGCTAGTTTGTATTTTGTTAGACACGCCTTCCCGCAGCTCATATCTTTGATGGAGCTGCAATCCTAGGTCAAGAAAAGACAAAAATTAGGCGCTTGGCATCTGGAGTGTCACCAGGCGCTCACTGTCTTCTACTAGTCGAGCAATGCAGTCGAAGGAAGTTCTACAGTAGCAATATATAGAAATCTGTTGGGGGATAAGAGCGATAACGTTCTCGGGGTAAAGATGGCCTGTTTCGGAGAACTTTTAGGCCCGGTGCTACAATGGATAACTCCAGAAATCCCTGGACTGGCAGCGCTCCACTGCGACACCGAGATGAGCGCAGAGTGACGAAAACCTTCTGCATGCATTCGTGCAGTGTCTGAGTATTGCTTACTTGTGGAGTTATGTCGAACAGCTGTTATCGTGTGTGGGGCGAATCCGACTCACGGCTGAATCCTTCGTGAGAATCACCCTACCACTCATCTCTAACAAAGTAGAGCTTTCACCAACATTTTTAAGTTCCACTTGGAAAGGAAAGTGAAGGTAGAGAGGGAAGTGCTTCCACCCAGTGAATTCGTGAAAAGATGGATGACTGTGACAAAAATGGTTAGAGTGAATGGCCTTACTCTAAGTATGCGCCTGTAGATTGGAGAGCAGGCAAGAGGGCTCGTGCTTTTGGTGGTTTGGATAATACTGGATCTATGAGGTTCTTGATTGGCCTTCGCTGGAGTTTCCCCTGTATCAGGACTTCATCATTCATATGTTATCACATATTTCGTATGCCATTCTTAGAATGGACCACAGATTATATCTCCCAAAAATCAAAATAGACGATAAAACAACATCAATAATAAATAGCATAAACCTGGCCGTCACGGAACTAACAACCACAGAAACAACAGGCAATATCACTGAGCTAAATGACATAATATATGCGGCAGCCACTGAAGCCACAAAAGAAGAAAAAGAAGCAGGATACTCACTTAAACCCATCCGAACAGGAGTTCTACCACCCAAACAGACCTTGTGGATAAATAACATCCAGAACAAAATTTTAAAAAAGAGAAAAGATTTATCGATTCTCAACGAAATTAGTAAACAATCAACACTACTAAG
>NC_068982.1:81950275-81951737 GCF_001194135.2 Octopus bimaculoides | reverse complement strand
CAGGAATGGGTCCCGCCATGCCACCACCAACATTGACCCAAGCCTCCATCCCATCATGAAATGATTTAATTATAGGTACAAAGTGATCCGGACATCCAAGTTTGCCAAGTATTTTCCATAGAAAGGCTCTATTTACAGTATCAAAGGCATTTGCTAAATCAATGAATACCTGGACAAAATCCATATTCTGCTCATAGCACTTCTCCTGCATCTGTCTTGCTGTGAAAATCATATCCATTGTCCCTCTACCAGATCGGAAGCCACATTGAGATTCAGATAGGACATCATTTACGAGACACCCATTCAGACGGGTAAGAAGAATATTTGCCAGGACCTTGCCAACAGCTGATAATAGAGCAATACCTTTGTAATTACCACACATTGTTCTGGCTCCTTTTCCTTTATATAGAGGAAGAATAATTGCATCCTTCCAGTCCTTGGGGATTGCACCATCCCTCCAGAATGCACTAATAAGTTCATGAAGGGATTGAGTGATGTAATTACCACCAAATCGTAGACCCTGGCATACATATATATACATATATATATACATACATATATATATATATGTACATACATTGATACATGCATAGATACATAGATACATAGATACATACATACATACATACATACATACATACATACATAGAAGTGTCGTTTGTTTGTATAAATAATTTAACTTGAATTGAATTTATAAGTGTTCAATTTAATGTTTTGTTTTTCCATTTCTGATATATATATATGTATATATATATATATATATATATATATATATATATATATATATATACACACATACATTGATACATATATAGATACATATATGTATACATACATAAACCGCTTAACTTTACAGCTTTTCTTCAAACTCTAAAACCCGTCTCTCTAGAAAATGAATGAGGAAACTACTTCATTACTGCCAACAACAAGGGATTGTCTCCCTTTGACCGCTATTAATTGATCATGTTGGCTTGTAGATCCTAGGAGATATAGATGTCCTGGAGTTAAGGATGATCTCCGGGTCGAGGGTGCGCTTTAATATCCTCGTTTCTTCGGCTATGCACAGTTTACAAGGCTTGGTGCCATTTATGTAGGGGTCTTGATTTTCTAGGATCTTCCATGATATTACGTGTGGGGGTTCTGTCGTCTTTCATCCGCCATACATGGCTGCCTAAGGACGTAACGTATCTCTTTGACGGAAGTCTTCGTACTGGGTGTTATATAATTATCTTATTGCTGACATCGCCTTCTTTGATAACATTTTGGTAAATCAATGTTGGTTGTCTTTACTTTTTTTGTGTGCATTCACCGTATTGTATTGAACAAAATGGTTATGCAGCCAGCGCTTTATGGACATAAAACCCATCTATCTATCTATCTATCTATCTATCTATCTATCTATCTATCTATCTATCTATTTATCTATCTATCTATCTATCTATCTATCTATCTATCTATCTAT
>NC_068982.1:81943073-81947976 GCF_001194135.2 Octopus bimaculoides | reverse complement strand
TAGGGTGTGTAAAGAGGGAAAGAACCCTCATGTGCAATTTTGATGAAATTCGAATCATATGTATTCCAGTTCCTTACAGAAAATATAACAGAAAAGTCTCATTTTTCAATTGCATGTAACACGGGCAACGCCGGGTATCTCTGCTAGTATATATATATATATATATATATATATATATATATATATATATATATATTGCATACACATTATATATATTTTACTAAGGAAACAGAAACTATGAAATCACGACTATCACACACCGGAAACATACGCGTGAGCCAACTAGATAGTTTGCCAATTGCTAAAAATAACAACCAAGTGTCTCTCGTAAATCACAGTCTTCTCCCTCGACAAAGAAACATTCGATAATGAATTTGAAAGTGATTGTTACGTTTGGAAAGCCTTTGAACATAGGTCTGTTACAATCGAGATTGAACTAGGGCTAAACAATCACTGACACTACAACCTGTACACGGTGACTCGATCTCCTGAAAATAGGTAGCTAAATACCCATCCAATCATACTAGTATATCATCTTAAATGAAGTAGGCACATGGGACATTGTCGCACTTGAAACACAACGACATAGGATTGTCACAGCTGGAAGGTATCTGATCATAGGTCTGGCCGATCAGAATTACCCCAGGGCTAAAACAACAACATCAACAACATTAACAACAATAACAACAACAATCACTGCAGAACCTCGATGACGCCAAAATTAATTACGCGACCGGCGCCAAAAGCACTTTGAGCAATATTGCAGGAATATTTTCACCTCCGCTACTACCACTACCACCACTACCATCACCATCACTATCGCTCTCCACACCCCCGTCACCTCCGCCACTGCGCCATCTACATCACCACGGCCGCTATCACGATCATTGCTACCACCACTACCAAAACCACTATTACCACCACCACCACCACCACAAACACCACCACCACCACAAACACCAACACCATCACCAGAACTGTCACCAATCCCACCACTAACGATATTACCATCATCACTACCACAACCACTGCTATCACCATCATTACCATCACCGCCATCACCACCAACACCATTATGGCATATCCACCACCACCACCACCACCACTACCATTAACGGCATCTGTTCTCCCAATAAGCTTAACATGTTATCTTTCGATTAAACCGGCTTTACGTCAATCAGACAGGCAGGCAGTAAGAGGTAGTCAAGAAAAGTGTACACACACACACACACACACACATATGCATTACAAGACGGACTAGGGGACAAAGTTATACAGAAAAGAATAATGTATACGTGTGAACGTATTAATATGTGTGTGGATGTATGTGAAGCATGTGTATAGTGAGTTCTGATACCAGGTTATTAGCATCGCTACGCCTGAGTGAAATATTTAAAGATAAAAGTGTATATATAACTATATATATAACTTGCACTCGTGTGTGTGTGTGTTCGTTAAAGGAAGTATTTTGATGCATGTCTGTGAGTATGCAACACCTCGGAACTTCATTCAATCCATATGCAAACAAACAAATGCCTGTGTGTATGCTGTCGTTTAGTTCCGAACCAACCTGATCGTGCAGAACCATGATGAAGGCCTCACCTACCATATCTGTCGTAGTTTAAGAGATCTCTTGGACTACATTGTGCAATCTGTCTTCCTTTAATTAAATTGCCTACCATTTCTTGTAAGTTCATTTGGTGATCACAATTTTCATTGGCTCGACGCGCGCGCGTGTGTGTGTCTGCCTGTGTTTGTTTGTGTGTGTGTGTGTGTGTGTGTGTGTGTGTGTGTGTGTGTGTGTGTGTGTGTGTGTGTGTGTGTGTGTGTGTGTGTGTGTATGTATGTGTGTGTGTGTGAGTGAGTGAGTGAGTGCAGTTGCGAAGGTACCGCTTGATGTTTGAACAGCCGGCAGCCGAATTTTCTAAAATTTTCAAAGTTTTCTATTAATCTCTGAGGATTTAATGGTTCAAAAGATGTGCTCTACCTAACGTTTCGATCTTCTAAACATCGTAAGCAATTTGCTTTTTCTAGCGTCTAGGAACGCAAAACACATCAATAAGAAGAACTGGATGTGTGGTTATCTCTTCAAGTTTAAACGGATCCTTTCAAAGCTGCTACCAAAGTATTCAGTAGTTGTTTAGCCGTTAAAATTTTGACACAAGACCTGCAATTTAAGGGGAGGAAGTAAGTCGTTTACGTCGACCCCAGTGACCAACTAGTAATTATTCAAACCGCCCCCGACGGGATGAAAGGCAAAATCGATTTCGGTGGAGTTTGAGCTCTGAACATAAAAGCGGACGAAATGTTACTGAACACTTTGTCCGGTATGCTAACGATTCTGCCAGCTCACCGCCTTTTGAGGCAGATAAAATACTAAACGATATTTTGTTGATAACCCAGTGGATTTAATTCGAGGTTAAACATCAAATTAAGATGGAATATTGTGCTAAACTGCTCATAGCTAGAAGGACATTTAGCTCCACACAACAAAGTAGTTGAAACAGCAACAGACAAACAATCTGTGTAAGTTAATATGTTGCATGTCGATGGCAGAAAGTAAACAAGGGAGCGTTAAGAACTAAGAAAGACTAACAACAATAGATGTGTTTATAGACGTTATTAATCATGATTCTTCCCATACATAAAAATAATGTTTCGTATAGCTACAATAGATTATTATACGTACGAAAATTTCAACAAGCACGTCTGATGCGTAAGGAAGAGCTACGAGGTTTGATTATCCTCTGCGTTAGTTATTGCTGTTGCTGTTGTTGTTGTTGATGTTGTTGTTGTTGTTATTATTACTATTATTATTATTATTGAATGAGAGACTAGTGCATGCCATCAAAGTGACATTGGGTAAAATATACGAAGCCCAATATACCCATCATGACTACCCGTCTGATTAGGGTACACCAGGAATTTGCATCACAACCATATGCGCGCGATATGGTGATCTCATATCAAGATAAATTGCGCATGACCTTACAAGTGGGACCCAGTTAGTATTTTCTTCAGGATGAGTAGTGCATCCTGCTCAAAAGGTCCTTGAATAACGTTTGTTTAAGGATGTTCGGAACACCCATGTTTCCAGAGGCGAATTATTCAAATCCCAAAGAATTCCTCTCAACACATGACTATGATGCACCGCCACTCGTGATCAAGGATTCACATATCGTCAGTTGCTCGTGATCGAGGCCAAGCAACTCACAAGCAAATTTGTGGTATGGAGCAGATTTGCTGTAGCCTATCCTTTATACCAAGGCAAAACAATGTATATGATAACACTTCCATTCAGTTAAGATCAGAAGCCATGAGAGTCACTGCCTGGTACTGCATCAGGGCATCTTATTTATCATTTTTATTATTTGATGAAAACTCACAGCTTATTTTGCTGGGTATGATGGAAAGTGTCAGCTGTCCACAGCCAGCAGACTAAGGTGACACTTGTTTACTGGTCATGTTTCAAGAACTCTGCGAAGAATTCTTGTTGATTCTTGTAGGTGTTCTATCTTTGCATTTGGACCAATCTTTTTCAGCCATGTTGATAGTTGAGTAGTGATACTTCCAAGTGCGTCAATTACTATTGGTACCATGTCTACTCTCCTCAATGAGAACCTTTGTATTTCCCACTTCATATCATCATAGTTGTTCAATTTTTCTTCCTTCTCTTTGATCCTGTTGTTATCGGGACATGCTATGTTCTTTCTTTTCTATTCATCACAACAATGTCCGGTTTCCGATGTATGGTCGGGTGATAGCACTGGATCATTGTACCCCACAGGATTTTGCAATTTTCATTCTCGGTGACGCCTTCTGTGTTTGTAGGCCGTGATCTTCACAGAGCTCCCAATGGATCATTCTTGCCACATTGTCATGTTTTTTTCTATTCGCGTTGTGCCAATTTCGGGCATTCGCTAACGATGTGACATACCGTTTCATCCCTCTTACCACACATTCTGCATTTGTCGCTGTCGGTAGAATTGTCGATTCTGCGCTTCACATAGTCCTTAACGCTTGTTCTTGAGCTGCGCACATAAGTGCTTCTGTCTCTATCTTTAGGTCACTCCTCCTCATCCATAGCTACCGGTCTTCTATATCTGTCTTGGCATTTGTATCTCTTGCAAACTGACCGTACATTTTTTCTTCTATGCTGTTTCTTTTTTGTGTTCTTTTCTTCTTTAAGCTTTTCTTTCTTTACACAATTATCAATTTTAATGGCGTCGGCCTTTTTCACATGTTTCACAGTAATTTTTACATACCACCCTTAGCTGTTTCCCTCTGCTTCGATATAATCTTGGCAGTTGATTAAGTCTCTCCCATCCTTTCTTCTGGACAAGTACAGCCTATCGTTGTCACTCTCAGGGAGGAAGGCTCCGTGTAGTCAACATTTTTTTCTTGTCTTCATATCCATTTTCATCAGTGCTTTCTTTTGTCATTTTATAATTCCAGCTCCATACCGAAGTGATGCTATCACTCATGTATTAGCTGCTTGGATTTTATTCCATCTTAGTCTTCGGAGATACTCCATCCTTAGTTGTTCTTTCATTTCCTTCTCCATAATTTTGTGGAACTTTAGTATGCCAAGGTATTTCTAGCCTTCCTTTTCAATTTGTTTAATTTGTTCTCTATTGGTAATTCTCTCCCTGTTAGGGACTGTACCTTGCCTCTTTTCAGGTACATTATACGACACTTTTTGAGTCCGAATTCTATTCTAATATCAGCACTAAAACAGTGGACTGTGTTCACCAAGGAACTCGTCCTTGCCATACAGCTTCAAATCATCTATGAAGAGAATGTGGTTGATTTTTTGAGATTTCCCATTATTGTTGTTGTTATTATTATTATTATTATTATTATTATTGTTGTTCAGTAGTTTTATTTTTATAACGTGCTTTCA
>NC_068982.1:81940789-81942687 GCF_001194135.2 Octopus bimaculoides | reverse complement strand
AGAAACGTTGTCATCTGCTGGTATTGATACATCAATTAGAAAGCATTTTTTTTCTTCATGATCTTTGACAACTATATCTTGTCTATTTTCCTTAATTTCTCTATCTGTGTGTATTGGCATATCCCAGAGTATGGTTGCTTTCTCGTTTTCTGGGACTTTATTATTATTATTATTATTATTATTATTATATTGAGTGAGAGAGCGGTGCATGCCACCAAAGTAACACTGGGGTAAAATATACGAAGCCCATTATACCCATCATGACTAACCGTCTGATAGGGGTACACCAGGCACATGCATCACAACCATATGTGCGCGACATGGTGATCTCATATCAAAATAAACAGCGCATGACCTCGCAGGTGGGGCCCAGCTAGAATTTTCTTCAGGTCGAGTAGCCCATCCCGCTCAAAAGGTCCCTGAATAAGGTTTAAGGATGTTGAGCAAAACTCCCATGTTTCCAAAGGGGAATTATTCAACCCCCAAAGAATTCCTCTCAACACATGACTATGATGCTTCCCCACTTCTACTGCTCATGATCAGAGATGCACATATCATCAGTCACCAAGGGACATGCTCAACTGGTTATGGTCAAACAGCTGACAAGCAAATCTGTGGTACTGAGCAGAACATTTGCTGTAGCCCATCTTTTATACCAAGACAAAACAATGTACATGACAACACTTGCAATCAATTAAGATCAGAAGCCATGAGAGCCACTGTCTGGTACTGCATCCTACTTACCACACTGCGCCTATCTATGTACCTGCTTTACTTTTGATCTATGTATCTACTTTTCTGTCGATGTATGTATCAATCTAGTCTGTAAACACTGATAAACATTTAAAAACACAAAACGAACGCCACCTACCTTTCAGTTAACACTCACCGTCTCTCTCACTCACTTACTCTCTCTCTCTCTCTCTCACTCTCTCTCTCTCTCTCTCTCTCTCTCTCTCTCTCTCTCTCTCTCTCTCTCTCTCTCTCTCTCTCTCTCTCTCTGCCTCACTTCCTCTCTGTCCCTCCTCTCTCCTGCTTTGCCACTCACTTCAACTATACTTTCTCTGCTTAATACCTTTTATTTGTCTTTTTCTTTGTACCTCTCCCTCCAACCTTTTTACCTCTTCCTTTGAAATAAGTGACACACACCCCAGGTACGTACGTACAAAGACAAGAAGTTAGCGTATTGATATTATTATTATTATTATTATTATTATTATTATTATTATTATTATTGCAATCTGAAATTAAGCTTTGTGAATAAACAATATACGCACGATCAACAGCCACGATCAAACCGATGACTTAAATATGCATTCTTTATACGTACCGATAGATTCGAACATGAATATGCCTATCACTATTGTGCTTCGTTATAGCAGACCTTCTCCTTTAAGACAAACCTGTGTTCATAAGAAACTGGACCCACTGGGATGGTGGGTAAAGGGACTCTTGACATTGTTGTTTGTTTCCTCAGCCAAGGCTACTCCGGACCAATATTTGTAAAAATTTTTATTTAATTCTTATTTCCTTGTGCGGAAGTCGGTGACAGAATTTTTAGAGTAATGGGGTAGCTTGACGACTGAAAGTTAGTAAATTCTAAATTATTTAAGTAGACAACTATGCATCACGGCGTTAAACTCAAATATATTGATTCTCGTTTACTCTCATCTAAAGGACGTCATTAGAGGAGCTCAATTTGTATCGATCTGTCGAGCCTGAACGACAAATAATTGGTCATTTCAATATTCCCAACCTTGTCTAACACTGTGATCAATGCCGTCTGAAAACTGACAATTTAAAATTTATGATGCTTGAAATTCCAAGATATTCTATTGCAGTAATCCTATCAGCAACTTTCGTCTCAGAAATAAAAAAAAAAGATGTCTTAGAAATGT
>NC_068982.1:81935333-81935779 GCF_001194135.2 Octopus bimaculoides | reverse complement strand
AGTAGTAGTAGTAGTAGCTGCAGCAGCAGCAGCAGCAGCAGCAGCGGCGGCGACGGCGACGGTGATGGTGGCGGTAGTAGTGTTGGACAAATAAATTCAGCGTCGTGAGGAAGTGAGGAAGAGCGAGATGGGGGAAAAAATCGAGAAAAAGTGTGCGAGTTGGGGAAACAATAGAGAGAAAGAGAGGAGGGAAGGGTGAGGGAGGAGAGAGTGGGGGAGAGAGGGAGAGAGAGAGAGAGAGAGAGAGAGGGAGAATGACGTGTGTAAGAGCAAAGGGAAGTGTCAATAAAATAGTTATAAAAAAATGTTTGCTGTAAATGTTAAAACGGCACATAAATAAAACGAAAACATAGGTGAGCAGTTCGCCAAGTTCAAGCGCCTTGGATGTGTGTTTGTTTGTGTGTATATTCATATATGTGTGTGTGTGTGTGTGTGTGTGTGTGTGT
>NC_068982.1:81933334-81935052 GCF_001194135.2 Octopus bimaculoides | reverse complement strand
TATATATATATATATATATATATTAATAGTAATGGTAAGACAACAAAAGAATGAAAGAGACCTCGATATTATGTAAATAGAGGAATTTATTTGCAATAATATATGTGACAATTATTCGGTTGCCATGGTAAGACTCGAAGAGATGGCGCTGCAGGTTTCCGCCCCAACATCCGAAACTCGGAGTTTTATCATGGTAACCGAATAATTGTCACATATTATATTACAAATATATATACATACATTCTTTTCTGAATGTTTAAAATTCAGAAAAGAGGACAAGAACCGCCTTTGCGACGCAAGTCTGGGAATTAACAGGAAAAGGGATGCTATGTAACATCAAATGGCAAATTCTGGATAGGTCCACGTTGTATATCAGAGGAACAACGAGATGTGCTCTTTGCCTAAATGAGAAGCTCCGGATATTGCAGGGATTAAAATCTCAGAGAACATTGAGTAGCAGTCATCATGTCGGCATTTTGACGCCTGGCGCGAGTCATCATAATACAGGTAACACTTTTCTAATATTCTGGAAAAAAGGAGACGAGGTATCAGTACATTTAGCTTGAACTTCCTGAATATATGTGTGTGTGTGTATGTGTAATTAATAGCGACAACAGTAATATTCATACCAAAAGGCAAACTTTATATCCATCTCAACATGGATGTTTTGTTAGAACACCAAATACTGAATTATTCATCTTGGGAGAACCTCTCGTATGGACGCACTGAGCATGAAAGCACTCGTATTTATATCGTTGGCAAACGAGAATCGTCTCCTACGGGCACTGGAACGGCCTATTACGTGATTTTGACCCTCCGGTCTCTTCAGTAGCAGACGTCTGGTAGCGGTATAACAGCCGAATCTCACTGAATTTCAGTATCTTTTCTGGCAGTGATGTTGCAAATAGCTTATCAAAATGTAATTAATAGCGATGCCGTTAGTAGACGATTCTCATCTGCCAACACTAAAAATGTGGTACATCATGCTTCCATATGAGAGGTTCTCTCAAGGTAAATACTGCACTATTAGCCACACTATTAGCTGTTCTAGCAAAACATCCATAGGTATAAAGATTGCTAATGTGTGTGTGTGTGTGTGTGTGTGTGTGTGTGTGTGTGTGTGTGTGTGTGTGAAGGTTATCCACTCTTGACCTAAAAAGACAATCATTGACCACTGTCCATGCAAAATCTCAACAACGCCTGTACAAAACCTTTGGTTCAATGACGCTTACACGGCACCTCTCCACCCTATTGAAATGTTCCAGAGACATGATCAGATATTTAAGGCTAATATGGGTCGCAGGCTCAGGATTGTGAGTGCGCCATAATTTCAAACGCAAGCAAAAAATTCCTAAAATGTCCAGTGCCATTTCCTGCATATCCGCTTTTATATCAGAGTGACCTTCTACAGACATGTTTTAATAAAAGCTGACGGTTGCCTCATTCCCAGGTCTTCCAGGCTGCCGAGCACCTACCCAGATTATCTGAGGGCCTGCTCAATTACAAGATAGTCGTTGAATTTACACTAGGTTCATTCCTCCTTTTGACAGGTGTTGTTTTTAGTTTTGTTGCGTCCCTAGCAACTCTCTTTAACAGGTTAGCGTAGTGGTGGTGGAAGAGGGCGCTTTTGACGCCATAAACCCAGCCATACAACAGGTTGTATCCGACATAACATTTATATATATATATATATATATATATGTGTGTGTGTGTGTGTG
>NC_068982.1:81929991-81933252 GCF_001194135.2 Octopus bimaculoides | reverse complement strand
TGTGTGTGTGTGTGTGTGTATGGGTATACATACATACATACGGGGAAAAGTAAAAAATTATCTGCGCTTTCGTCATAATATATCTTCATTATTCTGCCTTCTGCGCAGAATAGTCACAGGAGATGAAACGTGGGTCCATTATTATCGTATAGAATCCAAAAGACAGAGTATGGAGTGGAAACATCCTGGCTCGCCAACGACGAAGAAATTCAAGACTCAGTCTTCCGCAGGAAATGTGATGCTAACCTGTTTTTGGACTCAAAAGGATCTTTGATGCAAGACTACCTAGAAAATGGGTGTACGATCAACAGTGCAAGATATTTTGCTGGCCAACAAACTGAAGCCAGCAATTCGCACCAAACGCCGAAGCCTATTGTCGAAGAAAATTTTATTTTTGCATGACAATACACGCCCACACACGGCCGCCAAGACCATTGAAAGCATTAACCAATTGGTTTTTGAGGTGCTGAAACACCTTGCTTACCGCCCAGATCTCGCCCCTTCCGACTATATCTTTGGACTGCTCAATGATGATTTGCGAGGTCATCGATTACCTACAGATGAAGATGTGACGGTAGCGATGCATAAGTGGTTGCATGACCAATCGAAAACCTTCTTCTTGGAGGGAATACGCAATCTTATGGACCGCTGGACCAAGTGCATCGAAAAGGGAGGAGACTATATAGAAGAATGATATACTTGTTTATCCCTTGCTTTTTCGTAAATACTTTGAAAAAACAAGAATGGTATAATTTTTGACTCCCTCGTACATACATACATACATACATATTGCAATAACACATAATATAAACTGCCACACACTGAATAAATTTCGGAGGGACTTGGTATGCAAATTGAAGTAGTTTGGTTTACGTACACTTAAAATGTTTAAGTAAAAATCTAACGATAGTTCATATCCTAGAAATCTAATCAGATGGACATCTTCGAAATAAATGTCAGAAAATGGAAGTGTAGAACACGAGTCGGTAGGTATCGGACTCCCGACCCCACCTTCATGATGAAAAGAAAAGTATCAATAAGAAACGAGTTCACTAATGTTTCAATCGAATCAACATTCATGATACTTATCTGAGACACATATGGACCAGCCGTGCTTTGAGAAACGCATAGAAGAGAAGAATATTGCAAAATATTTGGGGGAAGGGGGTAATCAATATACCCTTGTGACACACAATCTCATCTTCCACCTCATCAGAACAAGCAACAGAGTGGCTCAATGTACGAGAGTTTCGTGCGTTGGCACTTATCAACGCACGAAGAGTACGATGAATAAATTGTTTAAATTATGCAATAATGAAAATAAAACTGACATCTCATTTTGACAGATACATTTACAAAATCACAAAAAGATATCTTGAAATATTAAAGAGTAAATTTATTCAATAAAATCGCTATTAGCTTCAATCACGTCCTCCAGACGGCTTCGGAATGTCCTGCAACTCTTCTGGACGGTCTCCTTGTTTAAGTTGGTGAATGCTGCCATAATCCTTGCCTTCAGTTCATCTTTGGTGTTACGAGTTTTGTTGGTATCTCTCTCAACTGCGCACCACACATAATAATCAAGGGGGTTGCTGTCTGGGGAGTTAGGTGGCCAAATGTTAGGGTAATGTGGTTGCAGAAACTGTCTGACAGCTATGACTGGGTTCTCCTGCTTGTGTAGCATTGTGCAGAGTCCTGTTGCCAAACAGTCTTCCAGCGGCCACCCTCTTGGCCCAGGGCAGCACTATCTCCTCCAGGCACTTGATATAGGTCACTGTGTTGAGTCTGAGGCCGTGTGGGAAGATGAATGGAGGCATAACGTCGCCATCACTAGTGATCACTCCAAACACCATAATGTTGATTGGATGTTTGATTTTTATCACTCTCGGTACATGTTCTAGGAACACGGAAAGCCAACGGTTGTTCTGTGTTCACCATCTGATCCTGACAGAATTTTTTCTCGTCTGAGAAAAACCAAAGCATATTCGGTTGGAGGGGATGTTTGAATTTGTTCAAAAGCTTCGTTGTGCGGTCTTTCCTCTTGTCCTTGATGGCTTGGGAGGAAAATTGGCCCTTTCTCATCTTGTATGAGGAATACCGAATGTCTTCATGCATACCTGCTTGATAAGAAACTCAGACACTCCCATGTCCCTGGCGATGAACCTGATTGAGTTGGAGGGATCGTTATCAATCATTGCCTGGATCTCACCAACAGATTCTTGAGTTCTTTTCTAATCAGAATGATCAGAATGAGTTATCCGAGCTGCTGTACCTTCGTAGTCACTACTAGATTCATCCAACTCTTTCTGAATCCTCTGCACTGTCCTCAACTTGACACACAAACACACTAACAGCTCTGACTGGGTTCTCCTGCTTGTGTGGCATTGTGCAGAGCCCTGTTGCCAAACATAGAGTCTTCCAGCGTGCGCGAGTGTGTGTGTGCATGTGTGCGCGCGCGCATGTGTGTGTATATATGTGTGTGTGTGTGTGTGTGTGTGTATGTGTGTGTGTGTGTGCGTGTGTGTGAAGTGTGCTAAAAATAACAGTTAAGTGACGTTTTTTAGATAAATCTTTTAAGTTCGAGCTCTCGCATTAAATGTATATTGAATGCTTCAAACTACAAAACACGTGTTGTTTATAAATATTGACAACAGGTGCTATTTTCAGGACGTTGTCGACAAAATGTGCAATTACGCACAAAATAACAACTTCCAAATCCTGTTTCCTGACTGGGTGCGATAACTTGTTAAAAGCATTTTTCTGGAAAATGTGAAATAACTCCAGCAATTCAGCTTGAGAAAGTATATTATTGTACCAAATTTTAAAATTTGCAATAAACTTTAATTTTTGAAATGCAAGGCATCTAAACCAATTAGGTCCCATGTCTATATATATATACATAAATATATATGTGCGCGTGTGTGTTGTGTGTGTGTGTGTGTGTGTGTGTGTGTGTGTATGTGTGCGTGTGTGTATTTGCGCTTGTGTGTTCGTTCGAAATGTGGACGTCATCTCCGTTATCGAAGAATTAGTTGGTTTTGTTGTTGAAAATATTGAGGGTTAGTGGCGGATGAGACGACAGAAATGTGTGGCTAGTATGAAAGGAGAAAGGAAGAGACGAAGACAAACAGACAAGGAAAGAGAGAAAGAGAGAGAGAGAAAGAGAGAGAGAGAAAGGGGCAGAGAAGTAGAAAAGGAAGAAACATATGCCTGTATGTGCGTTCGTGTGTGTGTGTGTGTGTGTGTGTGTGTGTGTGTGTG
>NC_068982.1:81928050-81929050 GCF_001194135.2 Octopus bimaculoides | reverse complement strand
CTGTCTTGTTCTCACTGACCTGTTCTTGTTAACACTTTCACCCTCCACAAAAAAAAATTCCAAATTTTATTTAATTTGCTTTGCGGGAAGGACTGTTCCAACGAAGTCGCCTATTGTCCTTGCCTTCGCAACGCGGAGTATGTGGAACAGGGACAACTGAAGAAGGGGTACATTCTTTATATTGCATGTCTCGTTTCTCTGTTTGTATTTTTCGTTGTTCGAAAAAAGTTCGTTTTCCATGTTTTCGTTTTTATATTTTCGTTTCTCATTGTGCTTAACGTTTTTTTTTTATATCCTGTACCCATATATGCATGCATATATACATATATATGTAGGTATGTACATATATGTATGTATATATGCATATATTTATATATTATTTATATTACATATATATATATATATCTACCGATGCAGTGTTGAGCACTTATCTTCATCATTCGACATTTGCACGCGCGCGCACACACACATACACATAAATATATATACACACATATATATATACATACATGCATATGTATACATATATATATAATATAAATAATATATATATGTATATACACATACGTATATGTACATACCTACATATATACGTATATACATATGCATATGTAGGCACCGGAAGTCACAGAACGTAAATAAAATAAAAGGCGAAAAGATGAAATACGAAATACGAATACATTGGATATGAACCTTTTTTGCGAACAACGAAAGAAACGAATGGAAAACAAGACAAGCAACACAAAGAACTACCTTTCATCAGTCGTCGGCTGTTTTTCTAATCCGTATTTCGAGCAATTCACTACAAGATACGCCTTCGATAAAACAGTTGCTCCCGCAAAGGAAATTGAATAAAATTTGGGATTTTGCGGAGGGTCAAAATTGGTAACAAAAACAGGACAGTGAAGACAAAGAAGAAGGGATGCTAATCCCAAACGAGGTGAGGAACGTGGGGGAGTAAGCTTGGACAGGAGACAGACAGGAATGCGTCTGATCCCTC
>NC_068982.1:81924405-81926220 GCF_001194135.2 Octopus bimaculoides | reverse complement strand
GGACTATCCCATTTTTTCTTTTTCCTCGTTCTTTTTTTTCTTTTTCCTTTCTATCTATTCTGTCCCTCCTTTTTGTTCTTTTTTCTTTCTTTGTGAACTGGTTTTTTTATAACTGTTTTTAACTGTTTTTTAACTGTTTTTTTTTTGAACGGACATGACATCAACAAGCTACTATATGTTTGTCTGTCTTTGTTTGTCTCCTCTATGTAACGCCGTTAATGGCGAAATTTATTGAAATAAAGTAGCTTGCTTTCCAACCACATGGTTCCAGGTTCAGTCCCACTGCGTGGCTCCTTGGGCAAATGTCTTCTACTATAGCCTGGAGTCTTGTGAGTGGATTTGATAGATGACTGCAATAAGATCCATGATAGTAGAGTCCGAGAAGTATTAAGTTCCAATGGCAATCTGGATGGATTTGTGGTAAAGTGATTTAGGAGAGGTACCAAATGTCCGAGAATATAGGAAATGAGATGGGTATCCAAGAGAGGAGAACGTTCACTCAGGCAGGACCATCTGAGCGTGTATTATATTTGGTTTAAATTTATACAAAAAACAAGAGACAGAGACTGGTGAGGAAACAACAAACAAGAATTATTACTCCGACGTTCAGGAAAAAAGGAAAAATCTTTGATGATTCGAGCCTACGCTCTTCTCCTGAAGGGTATAAAGAAAGAAAACAATGGAACAATGGAAAGAAGAAAAAAAACAGAGCAAAGAAAAGCGTGTCTGGATTAACAGTTTTACATGCTAAATTGACCGGAAGGAAATTGGTAGAACAACTGTAACCTGGCTCCGTGTACTTATGTGTGCACATACTTGTCTACTAATACACATACATACACGCGCGTATACAAACGCAGTTTCATGCGTACACAAATACACGCTCACATAACCTTCATACACGCAGACAAACACACGCGCTCACCCTTATACACGCACACTTTATCCTCACATACAACCCAGTTTAGACAGGTTACTGTTGTCTCCCTTCACATCAACCACTTCCTTCCGGTGGATTCAATATGTGAAACCATTAATCCAGATACGCTTTTTCTCTTTTTGTTTACTTACCTCTCTCCATTGTTTTCTTTTTCCATCCCTTTCTGTAGAAGAGCACAGGTTTGAAACGTCAACGGCTCTTCCATTTTTCCTGATCGTCAAATACACCTTCTGTCTGCGAACGGCTGGAAAGACACACCACTCTAGGTGTGTATTATCAAAGCGAACGAGATGGCAAGCGTATCTAACGAGGAACTTATCTAAGCAATCAGCTGAGGAGGTGCATTCTCCATCTGGGTTGTAAGATAATGACTGCAAAACCTCACTACAGGTGTAAGAATGCATCGAAAAAGCTGTAGTGGTTTTAAATAAAGAAATAATCATTTTAAATAAAGGAAGTCATTAATTCCGTTTTCAGCCATTTGTCTGTTTATATAAAATCTACCGATACTATGGAATTCCTGATGTATATCTACTAGCAGGTGCATTTGTACTATATGAGGACATCAGGTAGCTGATAACTGTGGACGAGCTTTGCAAAGCATTCTATAAGGGTTTCACCCGAATCTCATTTAACTATATATGCATATATAACGGTTAAAGTGGAATATGAAAAGGTCCTCAAATGTTACGTAATATTTGAAAAGGGTTAAATGTTTGGTTAAGGCTATGTGGGGCAAGTTGAGAAGGCTGATGGAGAAAAGGTTGTGTGCTGCAGAGGTAATCATTGCCAAATGCATTGGAATAAATTGACGAAAGTAAGAATTCATACTTATAGATTTTATTCAACTTTAAGAAATTTTTCACAACTATGAG
>NC_068982.1:81920583-81922940 GCF_001194135.2 Octopus bimaculoides | reverse complement strand
ACACACACACACACACACACACACACACATATATATATATATATATATATATTATGTACTGCTGGCTTAACAAACCCTAATTCGAGGTGAGTATGAACAATTTTGAGACTTGAAACCTTCTCTCATCATTAGAAGTCTTGTACCATGTTTTGTGTTTTTGAGGGTCAAGACTTTTCATACACTCCACGTATGTATAAAACATGCAGACACATTCACCTCTACACCCACACACATTCAACAACAACACACATTTAAATACAATGACACGATGTTATAACATTCTATGAAGATACAAGTAAAGCCATGTCTTCTGTATATAATTCCCCACTCATGCACACTCACATACACATATATTGTATCTCTTCTTCTCCCCCACCTTCTGTCAACTACCCATATATATAGATATATATGTCAGTGTGTATATTATATACATATATATATATATATATACAGGGTGCGTAAGGCATTTGAGAACATACCTGGAGGGGGGGTCATTGCTACATTTTTTGCTAACTCTGTATAATCTTTGTTTCAGAAAATAATATTGCCAGACTGTCGGCTTACTCAAGAAATGAAGAGCTATGCTGTTATTGTGGCTGAGCATAGCGATTTAGAAGTATCTCGATTTTTAAAAGTTGTCAGATCTTTCGTCTACAAAATTTTAAGGAGTTAAAGACCGAAGATGGAAACGTATCACCAGTATCAAAGCATAAAAAGCATTCTAAACGCTCTGAAATCATCAGAACACTTAAATTTACCCAGCAAGTTCAACAGATCATTAATTACAATCCTAGAATGTCCATGAGGTCAATTGCAAAAGATCTCCATGTGTTAGAAAAGAACAGTCAGAAATGTTGTCCACGAAGACATCAGTTATAAGTTTTAAATGATGAGAAAAGGTCAATTTGTCAGAAAAAAAAAACAAAAGAAAATCACTGTATCAGATCTAAAAGGTTCTTAAACAAACTGAAAAATCCAACAGAAGGTTTGATTTGATTTTTCTCTAACGAGAAAAACTTCGAACAAGATCAAAAAGTTAACCAAAGAAATGACAGATGGTTATGTGCAGACCCTTCTGAAGTTCCAAGTTTTATGCATACAAAATTTCCTGCAATGTCATGGTTTTAGGGGTTGCCAGCAATGAAGGCCTTAGAGTTAACTCTACCGCCTATATTGAGATCCTGGAAATAATTGTTAAGCCCTGGATAGACAGTGTATGCAATGGAAGGCCATATGTGCTTCAGTAAGACTCTGCACTATCGCACATGGCTCTAGTAACACAGGAATGGATGGCTGAAAATTTTCAAGATCACATAACCTCTAAAATTTGGCCTCCTAATCCCTTAGATCTCAATCCAATGTTGTTGAGAGAGAGATCAATGAATACGCCCATAGCACCAAAGTTTCTTTGAAAGCTGCCATAGTCAGAGTAATGTCCAAAATGAACCAGGACCACTTGATTCGAGCTTGTAGATAATCTAGATCTCATATAGAATCAGTTGTTGAAGCTGAAGGTGGCTTTATTGAATAACGTTTAGAAAAGAAGGTTTATTTTTATCCTCATAGTATTTTTTGATAAATAAGGTTATTATCTGTTATTATATATCTGTTCTTTTATAAACATAAATCTGTCCTCAAATATCTTACGCACCCTGTATATGTGTGTGTGTGTGTGTGTGTGTGTGTGTGTGCGTGTGTGTGTGTGTGTTTGTGTGTGTGTGTGTGTGTGTGCTGCATGCGTTGGTAGTCACCTCCTCTCCGACAGCACATTCATCTACGCACCACAAACGCACGCACACACACTCTCTCTCTCTCTCACACACACACATGCACAAACACAGACACTCACACATACACACACGCGCACGCGCTCACATACACACAACCTCGCGTAGCCTTACACCGTCTCTCACTTTCTCCCCCTCTCTCTCTTCTTCCTTTTCTCACTCCCACCCTAACACACACAGTAACACACATACGCACCCATGCAAAGAAAAGAGCAGCAGCCCCTAACCATTAAACAGGACAGTTTGAGAAGAATGGCTATTAGCATCATGTGTTTCTAAGATTGTTCCATCTGAACTCAGAGGAGGCGGGGGGTGTGCAGTAAGATTGTTTACCTTTTCGAGCTACATGGAAACCTAAAGAAGCCACCACAGCGCACTCAATTCGAACTTGAGCCAGACACTTTCCTTCGTATTGCGGGCGCCATTATGATGACCTGAATTCGTTAGACGAACTCTATCGCTCGATATATGCCGTCAGCCAGTCGACGTCCGCTTTGGTGTCACGTTTTAAGCCTATCATTACACACACACACACACACACACACACACACACACACACACACACACACA
>NC_068982.1:81916771-81918531 GCF_001194135.2 Octopus bimaculoides | reverse complement strand
GTAAATGTGCGTCTGTAATGTGTGGGTGTGTGGATGATGGTGTGGGTGCTTGGAAGTGGTCAGTGCTAGTGTGTGCAGAGTGGTGCGGGGTGGTGTGATGTGGTGTGGTGGTGCGTGTTGTGATGTGGCGGTGTTGGAGGCGAGGATGTGTGAAGGTGGGGTTTGGGATGAGGATGTAGGGGTGGGGTGAGGATGTGGAGTAGGGTGGAGTAAGTGGGTGGGTGTGGGTGGACGGAGGGGTTTCATTGGGTGGGAGTGAAGAGAGGAAGTAGGTGTCAGGGCAAGAGATGAGAAGAGAGGTGGGTAGGAGTGAAGAAAAGTAGGTGTCAGATGAAGAGAAGAGAGAAGTCCAATGAAAAAGGAAGGGGAGTTGAGCACATGTGGGGAAAGGAACAAAGAGAGAAGATTAATTCCCGTTCACAGCGATGGCAGGAGTCCGGATGACCCCTGTGCAAAGATAATCCGAACATAGACAGGTGTTGTAATGAATGACCAGTAAAGCGGAAATAGCGCGAGACCGGGGTGTCATTGCCGAGTCTAATGTCTAAGAGTTGCTCCGCGAACCGGTCAGCCAAGCGACGTCCCGTTTGACCGATGCACAGAGAAAGACAGACAGAGCAGGAGATGCAGTAAATGATGTTGCTAGAAGTGCAAGTAAAGGAGTCAATGATGTGGTAGGGACGATGATTGGTGCCTGTGAGGATGGTGGTATTGGAGAGGTAGGGGCAAGTGCGACAGCGTGCACGGGAGCAGGGGACGAAGCCAGATTGAGAAGTGGGATTATGGAAGAAACTGTGGACCAAAAGGGCACGTAGATTGTGGGCTCGTTTAAAGGAGGGAAGGGGTAGGTTGGGGAAGATGTGCGAAGTGAAGGTGTCGGATTGAAGTCGCCGGAAGGCTCGGAGAATGGTGCGTTGGAGGAGCAGGATGGAGGGGTGGTAGGTGAGGGGAAACGGGAGACGGGAAATGGTGGGGCGGGTGCGAGGAGAGCAGAGGTACGGTCCACGGAAGTGCTCTGGCAAGGGCGGTATGGATAGTGATGAGGGGATATCCACAAAGGATGAAGTGGTGAGCCATCAGTTGAGACTGAGTCTCAAAGTCATGGTTGTCACCGCAGACCCTGCGCAAACATAGGAATTGAGAGTAGGGAATGGAGAGCTTGGTGTAGGTAGGGTGGGAGGAGGAGAAGTTGAGGCATGAATGTGAGTCGGTGTGTTTGTAGTGGATGGAGGTAGTGAGAGCGGAGTTGTGTATGTTGACCGAAATGTCGAGAAAGGCAACGGAAGTGTTGGAAATGGTGCAGGAGAATTCGAGGGCAGGATGGAAGGATTGGACAAAAGAGAGGAAGGAATATAGTTGTTCGCGGGAGAACGAGATTGCACCGATACAATCATCAATATAATGACCGTATAGTTCGGGAGTGGGACCAGTGAATCTTGAAAATATTTGGGCCTCAACGTAGCCAACAAACAGGTTCGCATAGTTGGGGCCCCATTCTCGTTCCCATGGTCACTCCCGAGTCGTGTTGGTTGTTGGTAAAGCTCACTTGAGAACGAGAAGCAGTTGAGGGAGAGAAGAAGTTCGGCCAGATGAAGAAGTGTGAATGTGTCAGGTTGGGGGTTGGGTCGAAGGTCTAGGAAGTGTTTGAGGGCAAGAAGTCTTTCGTTGTGTAGGATCACCGTATATTGACTCTTGATATCAAGAGTGAAGATCAGTTTAGAAGAGCCAGGAGGGAAGGAGGAAAGAGTTGAAAAGACGAA
>NC_068982.1:81911772-81913658 GCF_001194135.2 Octopus bimaculoides | reverse complement strand
ATCTATCTATCTATCTATCTATCTATCTATCTATCTATCTATCTATCTATCTTATTTTATTAAAATGGAAAAAATAATCACAAATTGTTATTACTCAGAGTAATAGATAGATATACATAATTATATACATATAAATACATATTTTTACATATATGTATACACGTGTGTGTCTAATTTCTCTCTCTCTCTCTCTCTCTCTCTCTCTCTCTCTCTCTGCACACACACACACACACACACACACACATACATATATATAGTGTGAGTGAGAGAGGGCGAGAGAGAGGAGGAGAGTTATATAGATAGATACAAAAATATCTTCATATATACATACACACACACTTTAAATTACAGTTAACAAACAATATATTCTCAACCAATATATAGACGTCCACTACAGGCGAACATTCAATGAATTTATAGTTGTTGTCGTTGTAGTAGTAATCTCCTCAGCGAATTTGTCACTTATATCGGTAAGTTGCCAAAGAACTCGCCAACCGAATTACTACACAAACCCATCATAAATATGGCGCTAAGTTTTATGACTATCGCGGGCGACTGTGTGCACCAATCACGTGACTCACTGATTGCTAGAGAGACAGTGAAAGAAGTCGAGACATAACCACCGTCATTTATGACCCATTATAGTCGCCACTTCCAACCAGAAACCAACCCATTTTCAGTTCTTTCTTACCCATTTCCTCTCCCCTCACCCTATACAGATATTACATCTCCCCTAAGTAGTCGTAATTATGGGATCTCGCTGTCCACGCGCTCTCCCTCTCCCTCTCTCCCCCTCTTTTTGTATCTCTCACTCTCTTTCTCTTTTCCCAATGCAACATTTTTTCCTCTTTACAGCGTTTATTTTATTGACAATGTTTAAAGGTGAATAAACGTTCATAATTTGACCGGCGGCGTCTGTGATGGTAATGGCGGTGGCGGCGGTGGTAGAGGTGGTGGTGGAGATAATTGTGATAGTGGTGGTAGTTGTAGTGGTGGCAGTGGTAGTGGTAGTGGTAGTGGTTTTTAGTCGTGATGTCTATGGTTGTAGAGTGGTGGTCGTGGTGGTAGTGGTGGTTGTTGTGGTGGTCGTTATCGTGGTCGTGGTCGTGGCTGTGGTTGCGATGTTAATGGTGATAGAATGGTGTTGGTGGTAATGGAGTGGTGCTGATGGTGACTGTGACCATACGGACAGACAGTTAGATATTACAAACACACATGAAGAAATAGGCGCATCCGTACAATCAAATACATATTCAAACACATACATAGTGAAACACACATATACTCAAATACTCATACGCAAACAGACATAGAAACACATGCATAGAAACGCATTCTAACAAACACAGATGCACGCATACAAATTTATCCAAATATACACAGAACTATGGAACCACTCCAACGCTGGATCCTCTGTACCAATAGTTCTCATACTCTTTTACGGCAAACAAAATAGTTATGCTTTAGTTTTAAATGTAATCTAGATTATAATAAAAATCATGTTTCTCTGTCCGTCCGCCACATTATTTCAAGTATTTCACGAAACAAAAGAGATCTTCGAGAATTTGAAAGGTGCACTGTTATGACGTAATTTCAATAATTATTGTACAGCACTGAAAATTAAAAGAAGATAATATATTTGACAAATTTTTTCCTTTACTCTATATTCCGTTTGACCATTTCGATATATATCTATTATGATTTCATAATTTAGATAAGAGGCCGATGACTATTGAAATATTATTTGGTGAAAAAGAATAAAAGCCAGTGAATTAATTTATTTATTGAAATCGTAGTTACAGCTTAAGGAAAAATAAAGTTTGTCTCTTATTTTTGATTAAAGTTTGTTTTTCCAAGCACATCATCGAAAACGAAAAAAAAAGGGA
>NC_068982.1:81908392-81910189 GCF_001194135.2 Octopus bimaculoides | reverse complement strand
CTGCGTATATTATCGCATGCACGCATATATCCATATACGCACGCACATATCTCTATATACGCACGCATATATCTACATACGCACGCATCCACGCGCACACTCACAAGCGCGCACATATAAAGTTCCTCCAGGAAAAAAGTTTGGAGGGGAGAAACCAGAAAACTATATGTGGAAAAATACAAAAACGTTAACCCTATAATTATGTAAAAGGTTTACACTTAGCTAGGATCTTCCAATGGATGTTGTAACTGACACCTTTATCTTTTAAAGACCATATATGACTAGATGATGTTGTCGTTTTTCTTTTGTCTCAGTGCCTGAAACTCAAAATGTGATTATTGTATCTGGGTTTGAAATTCCTCTCTGCGAGACCCACATATTTCTTTGACGAAACTATGTCCTTAGTGGTTGTAGAGTCTACGGTGGCTTCATAAATGATGGTTTCGGACATGCAAGCTCCATTTAGCGGGCACAAATTTTTATTTCTGCATGGACAGCTGGCTTCATATTGCGGCTTTTGTGTGTTGTGTGCGATTATGTTCTTAAAATTAGCAGTTGAGCTGAAACTGATTTTTATCGACCTCGAAAGTGTAAAAACTACAGCTGACCTCAGCGGAATCTGATCTCAATAACGAAAGGAGTCGGAAAAAATAGCACGTGGAATTCTACCCGGCACTCTACCGTCTCTACTACTATGGTTGCACCTTTACTCAATAAATAATTATCATTTGTTTATCTTTAGAAATTCATCGCGTGTTTTTCACATTTTGAGCAAGTAATTATTTTCACCCTCACCACTGTCAGATGACGCACTATTTGGAAACAGAGTGTACATATACGTGTGTATCTCGGCGGCATTTTCTCACGTAACCGAGTTTCATGTTCACGTATTCACTGTCAATCTCATCAAATACGTGTTCATTATATAACACATAATACGGACGACGACGTTTGCTCTGTTCCTTTCTCTCGGTTCCACTCTCTCCCATTTTGCATATGTGTGTGTGTGTGTGTGTGTGTGTAAGTATGAACATACAGGTGGGCACATGATATATAAGTATATCATTTCACATAAGCAACTATATATTTGAATATTATGTGTATGTCTTTTTAAAAATTTTTTTATGTTTCAGTTATTAGACTGAGTATCGACATTTTTGTTAAAGTCTCGTACTTATTCTATCGGTCACATTTGCCGAAAGGCTAGTTTCACGGGGACACAGAAACAGCTACACCAGTTGTCAAACGATGGTGGGGGTACAAGCACAACTACAAAGACACACAAACACACACACACAGTTGTGTATGTGTATTTCACCGTTTTATTTCTTTCCGTCCTTGTTTTCGTATACATTCTTTTGCTTTCTTCCAAAGAATCTAGTGCTCTTACCTTAGATTTCCTTCGGGCCGGCCAGGTTAGAGCAGTCTCGAGATTAACCGGCCGAAATTGCAGGAACGATCTGCTTCTCGACTGAAGATTGAAAGCTCTGAATGTCCAGTCCTTGTTTTTTCCTGTCCTTTTTTGTATAACCTACTGTTGTCGCCTGTTACGTTCTTCCTTTTTTTTTGTTTTGATTATACATACATACATATATATATATATCGAAACGCCGGTGTTAAAACGGGGGTAGCTGATGAAGGAAAATGTTCTCTATGTGGCTTGCGTGTTTTCTTGTCTACGTTTTGTTTGCAATGTCCTGTACCCAGATATGCACCTATACATACAGGTGGATGTCGGTATGCACATACCTGTACGTATATATGCATATACTCATTTACTATTGTTTATATATATAT
>NC_068982.1:81907433-81907767 GCF_001194135.2 Octopus bimaculoides | reverse complement strand
TATATATATGCATGTATATATACATGTTTGTGCGTTTATATATATATATATATATATATATATATATATATATATAGATAGATAGATAGATAGATAGATAGATAGATATATGTATGTATGTGTACAGATATTATATATGTATATATGTATGTATATATTTTTGTGTATGTCTGTAAACGCGTCAGTATATGTAATTATTAAAGTTTATCTTCCCAAATCATATTCTAATTTGGTTTTAGTGTATATATTTTTTCTCAGGATTAAATAAAAAAACAAACGGAAATCATGACATATACATGCATATATATATATATATATATATATATATATATAT
>NC_068982.1:81907052-81907423 GCF_001194135.2 Octopus bimaculoides | reverse complement strand
TATATATATATATATATATATATATATATATATATACATACTATATCTATGGAAGTATATACACATGTATATACACATATATGTATGTACGTACGCGTGTGTATGCATATGTATATACATGTATTTGTGTCAGTGTGCGTGTGTGTAATTTCGGTTTCAGGTCAACTACATCGAACAAGTGGAAATGCCTGATGTCGTCTGATCGATACACACGATCGATAGAATCAATATATCAATAAATCAATTTCTCGATATATCGTTATATTGATATATCGATTGGTAACGCATAAAACGTTTCGATTACTTCAATTTTTTCACAGCATTTAAAAAAAACCCCATTGGTTATGTGGGAGGATATATATAAACATATA
>NC_068982.1:81901286-81902113 GCF_001194135.2 Octopus bimaculoides | reverse complement strand
GTGTGTGTGTGTGTGTGTGTGTGTGTGTGTGCGCGTGTGTGTGTGTGTGTGTGTGTTCGAGGGCTAGTCAATAAGTATCAGGACTGTTGCCATAATAACGAAGCTAAAGCACTCAGAGTATAGCCGCTTGTCACAGATTGACCATGAACTCTGCTGTGCATGCGCACTAAATTTTAACGTACTAGCTCACTTCTGTTTACAGCACTGCTTGGAAGGAATGTATGTAGCGTGTGATCGTCGCGTTGATCACGACAAAGAAAATTGTCATGGTGATACTTCCTCAGAGACCGACGCAAAAGTGCAGGAAGTGTATGGAGAGGAGTGTATGAGTCACATACAAGTGTACGAGTGGTTCAGACGTTTCCAATTTGGCCGAAAAATGTCGATATTGACGAACGTTTTGTGAAGACCGGAACTAGCAGAACTGAGAAAAACCTCGCAGATGTGCGAGCAGCTGTGAGGGGAAATCGTCGAATCACCATCCATGAGTTATCAGAGGACATGCAGATTAGTTATGGTCCAGTTCATTCCATTATCACTGAAGATTTGAGTATGAGCCGTGTGTCTGCCAAGTTTGTGCCAAAACTGCTTTCAGCTGACCCAAAAGACACTCGGGTTTCAGTTGCACAAGATCTTGATTGTACTGAGAACGATGAAAACCCTATTGAAAAATTTGCGTAGGCCTCTCAGCGGGTATCGCCTAGCTTTTAACAAAATTTGATGCCGATTCTCTGCTCAACTTTCTCTGTCATGATCAATGCGACCACCACACACTACGCATGTTTCTTCGAAGCGCTGCTGTAAACAGCAGAAGTGAGCTAGAATGT
>NC_068982.1:81899005-81900922 GCF_001194135.2 Octopus bimaculoides | reverse complement strand
ATATATATATATATATATATACATATATATACACACACATATACATTATATATAATATAATATATATGTATGTATGTATATATATGTATGCGAATGTTTATATATATATATATATATATATATAATGATTGATAGATAATGCATGTATGTGAGTGTGTGTGTATAGTAAAATGCAAATTCATATTCGTATGTATGAATATCAATATGAGCATAAATACTAGAGAGAGAGAGAGGGAGAGGGAAGGAGAGAGAAAAGAGATGGTGGGAAACGTGATAATTAAAGCAAGTTTTTCTAGTTTGAGATCAGGTAAATATTTTAGCTGACGGCCATTATGAAAAGAGCTGAACGTTTAATATGCAGATGTTGGAAAGGAGTGTTAAGTGAGCGGGAACGGATGGTAAACGGTTGTTGGTATGGGAAAATAGCGGATCTGTTAGACACCTCAACACTCTACACTTGATATTTCCTCAGCACACCTTTCTATCAATTAAACCATACCGCCACGGTAGGACTTTTATCATACTGATACAAAACAGGATGGAAACGATAGACTTGGTTTTATTTGTTTATATTTCATTCAACATACATAGGTAGCCGTGACAATTTCGTCACTATTTCCTCAAAGTGTATCAAGTACTGATGTGGTCATTTTGTTTTCTTCTAGAAGATAAGGTGTGATTTGCGAAAACTTTGGTTATTATTTCTAGCGATCCTATTAGGTGTGTAGATTGGTGGGTTACTTTAGATCAGTGATTCTCAACTTGGATTCCTATGGCCCCTGGGGGGCCATGTACGGTTTTTGAGAGTTCACGCAACAAAATAGTAAATTAGGGATCTACAATAGTATTTTAAGAGCTCCTGACAAAATTTTGCTTTAGATATATCTATTGGTATGTATCGCAAGAAACAGGTTTCTTTTTCTAACATTTTACATAGTTCAACCTACACAAGTTAATGTGTGAAAAACAAAATAGGAATTTAGAAAGTAGTTTCTATAATTAGATTTTAAACATTGGATGACTATGGGGATCCACCAGAATAAAATAGAAATCGAAGGGGTACATAGGTAAAAATAGATGAGAACCCCTGCTTTAGATGTCGATATATTAATATGGATGTGATGGGAGGCGGTGAGCTGGCAGAAACGTTAGCCCGCCGGGCAAAATGCTTAGCGGTATTTCGTCTGTCTTTACGCTCTGAGTTCAAATTCCGCCGAGATCGACCTTGCCTTTCATCCTTTCGGGGTCGATAAATTAAGTACCATTTGCGTACTGGGGTCGATCTAATCGACTGGCCCCCTTCCGCACAAAATTTCGAGCATTGTGCTTACAGTAGAATAGTATATGAAAGTGATGCGGCGAGGTGGGGACGCAGTCGTGAAAGTAGATGATGATGATAATGATGAATGGGATGATAGTGGTGGTGGTAGTGATGATGATGATGATGCTGATGATGGTTTAGTAATAGTCGTTGTAGCAATGACGGTAGGTGATGGCGGCGGTGGTGATGGTGGTCATGTTAAGGTAATGTTATTGTTGCTATTGTTATTGTTGTTGTTGTTGTTGTTGTTAGTGGTGGTGGTGGACCACGGGCATATGGTGTAGTGGTTAAGAGCGCGGGCTACTAACCCCAAGATTCCGAGTTCAATTCCAGGCAGTCACCTGAATAATAATAATGATATTAATAATAATAATAATAATAATAATAATAATAATAATAATAAAATCATATTATCTCTGGCTGCCCAGACCTGGCTAAGAAGGAATATATTCACAGACACGACAGAGCTGGGACCTATATACACTGGAAGCTATGCCAACACTATGGAATAACAACAGAAAAAAGATGGTATAAACAGAAAAGGTCACAGAAAACGAGAAAGCAACCATACTCTGGGATATGCCAATACACACAGA
>NC_068982.1:81897410-81898768 GCF_001194135.2 Octopus bimaculoides | reverse complement strand
ATAACAAAAACACCAGGACTTACAAATATATATAACATACAGAAAATTGCACTACTGGGCACTGCACACATCCTACGCAAAACACTTTCAATACAGTAATCATAAGAGCATCACAGCAAACCACACCACATACCCAAGGCACACATAGTTGCGCTCGGTAGTGAAGTGAAAGCACGTTATAAAAATAAAACTACTGAACAATAATAATAATAATGATAATAATAATAATAACAACATCGAAAAATACCTTAGGAATGAGAACCCAGGTTCGAAATTTCCCCAAGACACCTGACGAAGGCTGGAGGGTATATCAGCCGAAACATTGTGTTAACAACAAACAAGACGAGGACAAATATCTGTCAAATGTAAATAATGTAAATAGTGTGCATAATTCCTCATCTCTTAAATATAGAACTGTAATAGCTGTTTCAACGGTTTTATATCAGGAATCTTACAACCCAAATTCATAAACGTATTCTTTTACTTGTTTCAGTCATTTGACTGCAGCCATGCTGGAGCATTGTCTTAAAGTGTTTTAGTCGAACAAATTGACCCCAGGACTTATTTTTTAAGCCTAGTACTTATTCTATCGGTCTCTTTTGCCGAATCGCTATGTCACGGAGACGTAAACACACCCACACCGGTTGTCAAGCGGTGATGGGGGACAAACAAAGGCACAAAGACATGCACATAAGACGGGCTTCTTTCAGTTTCCGTCTATCAAATCCACTCACAAAGGAGTGTATATCGCTATCTCTGTTTATCTCTATTCTGTCTCCCTCTATTTCTCTTTCTCCTCTCTCTTCTCTCTCTCTCTCTCTCTCTCTCTCTCTCTACACACACATACACACACACACACGCACATATATATATATACATACACACACACATATATATATATGTATATGTCGAATCAAAATTAAAAACAAAAGCAGGAAAAACAAGAAAAGTCAAGAGGATATACACACTGAATGTATTATGATTGACGCTCAGAGATAGTTTAAGATGGTAAAAAGACGGGGTGTAATGTTTAGAGCATCATTCTTCGTTAGAAAGAGGTAAGAGGAAAAGGTCCAGAGAGAAGGGGAAAAATAGTCTTACAGAGACATGTGTCGCTACATGGCTGAAAAATAACTGACCGGAAGTGGAGGAAGATAGAGAAAGTGATTTTTGAAGACAGGAGAGTGTAAAAACGCCCATTGTGTATGTCTGTGGTATTGTCTGTGTGCATGTGTGTTTGTGTTCATGTGAACGACGTATGTGTGAAGGAGTAGGGCGAGTAGGTTAGTAGCAGTCTAAGATATATATATATATATATATGTGTGTGTGTGTGTGTGTGTGTGTGTGTGTGTGTGTAT
>NC_068982.1:81894322-81894549 GCF_001194135.2 Octopus bimaculoides | reverse complement strand
TGATGGTGGTGGTGGTGGTGGTGGTGGTGGTGGTAGTGCTGCTGGTAATGTTTCTTGCTTGATAGAAGACTTGACAGAGACGGCGGTGATATTGGTGTTGATGGAAATGCAATGGCGGTGGAATACAGTTACATCGGCTTTGTGGACTATTGTATTAGCTGCATTCAAAGTGTTGGTGATAGTATTGGTGGTAGTGCTTGTGGTGATAATGTTGGTGGTAGTGTTGT